>NC_056739.1:144794458-145094458 GCF_019279795.1 Protopterus annectens
CATAAAATTTGTGGTTTTTTGGAAAATTATCGAGGATGGAAGTCACTAATTAATGACAGACATTTCAGTTTCAGAGTTCACACTTTTTTCAGAAAATGAATAGTAGAAGAAAACCTTTCATTCTAGCAACTGTTTTAAGTTTATAAGAGCAATATTTAAAATCTGCCCCTATTTTTAGGCCTTTGTCCCCCATTATTTTCAGCTTTGTCTAGATTTCTTGATATAAAAGGTTGAGAGGTATGCACAGAATGCAGACGTACAAGTTATAAAATGCTCTACACTGACAAAATCTGTCCTATATTTGCTGCTAGTATTTAGAACGGTGATAATTCAACACACAGTGTGAAAAGTATACTGCATGAATGTTTCTGCCATGTTTTTAAAGTCAAGAATTTTTAACTTCATCTGTGTTCCATAACTTCTGCCCTAAAGAATTCAGGTCAAGTGGTTACTTGAAGAAAGCTTCTCACACTAACTTGTACATGTGATCATTTACGACTCCCACAAGTCAAAAAACATCTAACATCTTTAATGAAATGGGAACAACCAACAGCTCAGAATCTTAACATGCAAATGTACTCTACTGTTTAATCGATGAGAAATCTATTGAAACATATTTTAAACCGACAGAATTTTGAGATTATCACAGCCAATGCCACCCACTCTTGCACGTGCACATGGCTGTGTGTGGTTAGGATTTGAGTTTTCCATACATACACATACACTTATTAATGAACTTCTCCAGCACTGAAACTTCAAATGCTATAAAACAAGGAAATGTGACACTAGCAACATAAAATGTAATGACAAAAACCACTAAAATCAAAAAGTTATATACTGTTGCTTAATTTACTGTTTATGACCCAAGTGTATTTGCATCTGAAACTGTAAATTCTGTATGTTGTCTGCCACAAAGTTAAAAGATGCCAGTTTCGGATGATAACATGAGTGCTTACAGCCAACTCCAGTGGCATACAGGGATAAAGCTCTAATTACAATCCATGTGACCACAACTCGATTAGCAGTGCTGGTGACTGATGGTGCTGTTAGAGAAAGATCAGTGCACCCATCCAGGCAGGAAGAACAGCACAGTCAGCTGCACATCACCATATCCCTCAGACAGGGAGGCAATGGAAATTCACAGCCTTGGGGCAGACGTCCTTGCTGACAGCAGGAAGACACTGTGGTACTCTGTGGTGATATGGCTCACATGCCCCTGCCCAGGGGTGGGGTTAGGGGACTACAAATGCCCTCACTGCCCTCTGGAACAGCTTTCGACTCCATACTACATTGGGAACTTCCTATCACGGAGGGAAGAATAGGCAGACTTTGGGGTAAATTGACTGTTGGCAGGCATGAGGCAAAAAGTATGTAAAAAAAACAAATAACTTTAGTATTGTGCCAATGTTTTATGTTCTCTGCACAATACTCTCAACGGGTGAAACTGCTAACAAATGTATGCGTACAGTACATGCACATCAATCTAAAGACTGTTACTAATATTCACAGCAATTGTGTACATCCACTCAAATAAAATTGAACCTACTTGCTGAAAGTATTACATTTACAATAAGGAAATTTAAACATAACTGACTCATCTCTAGGCTTTTTTTCTTTTACTTTTTCATCTCTAGGCTTTTTTTCTTCTACTTTTGTGACATTCAGTGGTGACAAGAATCACAGTTTCCTCACCCAGGGATTGGGTTAGGCAACTGCAAACGCAAACACTGTCATTGCCTGGATGTCAGGGAATAATTTACCCTGTCATGGCTGCCTGGTTTAATATTTAATATCGCTATAGTGTAACACTATACCTACTGAACACAACACATGGCGGAACCATGCTCTCCTGTGTTAGGAATATATGAAAGCAAATAAAGCTCAAACAGCAAAAAGCCATTTTAAACGTGTACTTGTTTCAGAAGTAACTTGTTCCGCTAGCATTGCCACAGTGTCTTAGACATCTGATTTCTCAAACGTTCATAAAACTAGAAGCTAGGAACAGTCAGCGAACCCTCAAATGACTGAACCATTCTACAGGAAGGCTTTTCCCAAATAAATACCTGACGCCAAAATGATGGACTGAAACTAAATACCAAAAAATGCACTACTGTGTCCTTTGGGAAGTCATCTACTTCAGGCAATTACCACATTTTACAATACACACCTAAGAACTGACCCATTTGTTCAGCCTTTGGAAGCTTATGTGGACAGTGATCTAACTTTTGACCATGTCCACTGTTGGAAGAAAGTTTATAAGCTGTGGAGCACAGAAGGACAAAGAGATTGTGTCTAAATGTAGGTATGTCACTGCCCCCCTTTACTCAGCCCTCATTAGGCCAGTCATAGAATATAAATGCCCCCTTTGGCCTGCATCAGACTAGACACGTAGAACAACTGGAATGCCCACAGAGATACCTTACTACAACAATACAAGATCTAAACAACATGTCGAACATGGACCAACTCAAAGCCCTGTCACCATACTGGGTATCCTACAGACTGCTAAGAAGTGCTGTGTGTCTGGCATACAAGGCATCCTCTGACCCAATACTAATGGATTAACTGCACCTCAGCAAGTCACATGGCATCAGAAATACTTGGTCTAGGGACCTAAACCCCATTAGTAACATCAACAGAATGGTTAACAGGGACAGGTATATCTAGCAGACAATACCCTGCTCTGGAGCAGACTTCCAATCCACGTAAAACAAAGTTCATCCCTGTCCATATTCAAGTGTAAATTGGATCTATTAATGGGAAACAGAATATTTACCCCAGGAATGCCCTCTCTATTACTAATAGAGAGAGGCAGCTCCTAAATGCTTTACTCCATGCACAGATCCCCTCAAATTATCTATGGTATTGTGACATCCCATTCTAGACCAGTAATCAAGGAGCCTGAATCCTCACTACTGGCACTGGAGAAGGATGTTCACTTGGAACAAAAATGAATGCTGTTGTGTCTGTCGGCTTTTCCCGGTTAGGGGTCGCCACAGCGGAACTCCGGTCCACTAATGATTGGTAGTTGATTTTTACGTGCCGAGTTACCAGCCCTGATGCACAATCTTCAACGAAGGTACGCCCATTCACGCATGTCTCCACGCAGAAGACACTCTAGCTGAGAATCGAACCGGACAGCGTCTTACTGTGAGGTGACAACGCTATCGCAGCACCACCACTGCAGCTCTTTGCATCAAGCACAACTTGCCTTAAGAGCACACAGGGAACACACTCAGTCCGTGGTCTAGATTTTTTTCTCTCCATCCAGGTCCTCAGTAAGACTCCCACTGCCACAGCTATAGAGTTGAGACCTCAGCTGAGTGTCCAAGCCAATTTCTCCAGAACTCCTCTGTGAAACCAGTGCTTTGTGTTCCTGCACCAAACAGCTGGCACACACTCAGGCACGTGCACTCGTGCACGTGCACACACAAACACACACACACACGCACACAAAAATAAACAACCACTTGTCAAAGACTGGCAGAGATTTACTAGCTATGCCCCATTCTGCCCAGACTATAAGGTAGTTACACTGCCACCAGACATTCCAAACCAGCTATTCTAAGGCTGTTACAAAGGTACCCAATTATACTGGGTGAAAATAATAATACAAATGGTAGTTTGACCAACAGCATTGCTTTCAAGAGCGGCCAGAGCTGTCACCAAACATATATAAGTACTCTCAGAGATTAAAATGTTCTCTAAAAGATCAGCCATAATAAAAAGCTTAAATATATACTCATCTAAAACAATCATCCACTCTCTCCATCACTCACATTAACAGCACCACCCTCCACTCACATCTAATCTCTCCAACTCTCTATAATTTCTCACCTTTATACCTCTTCAAGATTAACACTTTTCCAAACACCTCACTCTCCTCTACTCTGAAGTTAAGAGCATCTGCTAATACAGACTTCTTCACATATACTATTTTCATAGATACACTTTTCCTGGATGGGAACATACATCCCATTCCAGGTCCACCTGCCACTACCTTTCACAACCACATGCCTTTACACACCAGACTACCCTACTTCTCACCCAACGCCGCATCTCCCTTTCATAAAACATTAAATATCTACTCTTTAAATATTCAAAGTCTTGTAAACAGGATCTCAGAACTGCATTCCTGGATTACTAACACTTGCCCTCCCCAATATCCTAACCCTGTCAGATAACTGGTTAAACCACATTTCACAAACACCAAAAACTTACCCCCAGGTTATAACATCTTTTGCTCTGACAGAATCAAAAAGAGGGGTGGAGGCATCGCCATCCTCTACTCTGACCAACTTAATCCCTCCCCACTTTCCATTTCTATACCTAACTTTGTGCCTGCTGAACTTATTGTTTTAAACTGTCACCTAAACTCACATAAAAACATTTGCCATACCCTATTATCTACACCCCCCCCCGGGAACAATATTCCTATCCTTGAGAACATGCTTTCATGGATCGCTCAATATGTAGCACACAAAACCATCATCCTTGGTGACGTAAGCATAGACTGGACTAAATTTACAACAATATCTCCTAATCTCAGCATCAATCTTTATGGCTTCCACCAACTCATCACCTCCCCTACTCGCACTAACAAAAATTCCATTACTGGCCCTAACCTAGACTGGATCCTCACTCAGATCCCAACCGTTATCATAACCCTGGGACAATTTCAAACTCTTCAAGCGACCATTTTCCTACCTATATCCAAAGATACTCCCAGCAACTACCTAAAGACCACCTATACAGCGACTGTCGTAAACTCACCAACTTCAATCCAGGCACTTTTAACTCTAAATTGTCCAGCATAAACTGGTCCTTCCTTCATCAACTCCCTCTCAATGAGGCTGTTAAATCATTCAATCAGATCTTCTTAGACATACTAAATTCACTAGCACCTACTAAAAAAATCAGAGTAAAATCTACCTTTGCCCCTTGGCTCACCAAATATACTTGCTCCATTATGAATAAAAAAGATGGCATCTGGAAACCCTGGGTCAAAAGTAAACCTCCTCCCCTACTTCAAAAGTACAAAGAGCTCAGAAACCTTCCAAAAAAACTAGTTAACAATGATAAAAAAAACTTCTGCTCCACCCAGTCAAACCTGCAGAATAATCCAAAAACATTCTGGACAACCATTAATAATCTTCTCTATCAAGGCAACCCTATCACTCCCAACCCCTTCCCCCACAACACTGCTGCTAAAACAGCCACTCTCCTAAACAACTATGTCACAGACACAATCCAAAAACTAACTCAAAATAAGATTTCCTGTACCCCTCCTAACCAGTTCCCACCGCCTACATCAAATCTCTCATACTCAAACCCTGCTCCTCACTCTGCTGTAAAACTATCTTCGTACTTTCTCAAAACTGCTGCAAAATCTACTGCCTACCCTGTCTCTATACTCATAAACAGATCCATTAATGAAGACCGTGTCCCTGACATATGGAAATCCTTCTTTACAATCCCACTACATAAGGCCGGAAACTCCACCGACCCTACTAGTTATAGGCCCACTGCCATTCTGTCCCCTAGCTCCAAAATCTTGGGAAATGCACACATACCCAGTTATTCAAACACCTGCTTGACAATAACCTACTAACCTCTACCCAAGATGGTTTCATGCCCCACAACAGTACATCCACAGCACTACTTGTTTTACCCAAACGGTAGCTGAGGCTCGTGATAACATGCTCATCTCCTGCTTATTCCTCAAGCTCTCCAAGGCTTTTGATACTGTTTCTCACTCAACTTCTAAATAAACTCTCAGACCTCAACCTCTCCAGCTCCTCAGTAAACTGGTTCTCCAGCTACCTTTCCAATAGGTAACAGTCTGTTCATTGGCAAATTGTCTCCTCCCCTTCCTTCCAGTCAACACAGGAGTTCCTCAGGGATCAATCCTGGGACCCGTCTTGTTCAATATTTTCACAAACAAACTACATTCTGCTTGTAAACTCTCAACTCTATTATAATATGCTGATGATTCCACACATCACCACTGCCCACAGTATTTCTAATCTCTTAACACTTACTCAGGACACCATCTGTCGAAACATGGCTTTCTGATAAGCAGCTAGTATTAAATCCTACAAAAAAACTCCTTCTCTTCTTTCCTAGAACACTGGCACAACACAAATACTTCCTTTGCCATCACCTCCCTCAACAATACCATCATTAAACCCGAACCTCATACCAAACTACTTGGCACCACAACAAAATTTGACCTACATATCCAACAATCTATTAAAAAAACAGCAGAAACTTGGACTGGAAATTCCTTACACCTCTCTCCAAACTTTCTCTGGCTCAGTCATTCCTCTTACCAGGTCTACTTTATGCTGCCCCTATCCTTACTAATATTCAATCTACTCTATTGACCAAACCATGCCAAACATACAATAAAATAGCCAGATTCGCCACAAACCTTCCTCACAATTCTCATCACTGTCTCGCCCTAAAGAAACTTCAATGGGCAGAATTCCTGCATCAATTACTATGTCCTCAATTACATATCACACATTCTGTTCTCCCCAATCCCTCATCCTGCCCCTCCATCTCCGACCTAGTATCTTACTACACTCCCCTCTTGACACCTCCATATAGCTGACAAACATCTTCTTGACATCTACAAACCCAAAAAGGACATTGGTAAGTCCCTTTACAAGTACTCAGTAGCATATATTTGGAACTCACTACACCCTTAATATAAGAAATATCTCCCAACATCACTAGTTTAAAAGTGAGTTAAAACATTTTCTCCAAAAGAGTTGGTCCTGCTCATGCCAAGCCCCAACATGACACCACTATTGTCTCTACATCCTCTCTTTTGGACTCACTCCTCTTCTATTCTATTAGAATTATCTCCTATTTCTTTTACTCCCTGATGTGTAATACAGTGATTTTACCCTCTTGCATCATAAGGATTGAAATTATACCACTGCTATGTCTCTTTTGTTAAATGACTGAGTGCACTTCCCTTAAATTGTATACTTTTGTAATGGGAATTTTCATTGGATTATTGAGTTTGTGTACTGTACACTGGATCTTGTCTCCCTTTGTTACGGGATTCTAATTTTGACCATTATATTATTGTATGTCTATTGTATGTTTGTATATTGATTGGAGGTTTTCTCCTCAGGTCTCCACTGAAAATGGGCCCTTGGCTCATTTGAACCAACCCGGTAAACAAATGTCAAATAAATAAAATAAATAAGAAATAAGAAATGAACATGAAATACTAAATGTCTACTTACAGTAAACACCAGCGTTTCAATCACAGGAAGTATTAATAACACAGACAAACAGGGCCACACAAATACAGAAAAACAGTACTTCACTAACTTCAATATATTTTCCTGACTGATCTAAAAAATACTATTCCCTGGTTCATTTACTAGTGCAAGGCAAGAAGAAGTAGGTGAGGGGGTCCTTCTCTGTCAGGTTCCAAAAACAGCAGTCTCATCTAGTATTAAAATATATTTAATGATAGATTACAAAATGCCATCACATACATGTGGTCATCTGACATCTGGTTCCTTTGCTACCCCTTTGGCTAGAAGCTGTCGGGATTCAGCACGTGTGTCAACAATACACACAGAGAACCTTGCTAAGATCTGCTGCAGCTCCTGGAAGTCATAAAACAATTTCAAACCTCCACCCTTCCAGAGTAGCAATTAGTTCACCCCAAAGACAATGCAGAAAGCTTCCTAGTACAGACTTTTGTCTCTGGCTGCATTGAGAACAGTAAGATACAATCTTTATGACTTAAGCCAGGTAATTTAATTTCAAATGATTTTCAAAGTTACTTGGACTGAGATTAACCTCTTCTCTTCCAGTATTCTCTATTAAAACATATAAATTTAAACAGTTACAATAATGCATGCATATTTCTTTTTTCTGTCCAGCAGGGAACACTGTTGGTACATTTTTAACACAAGCAGTTTTACAAACACATTTTTCAACACAATCGCTGTACAAATCAGTTTGATATACAAATGACATCTAATTCCTTACAAATTTCCAGCTAGTTGTGCTGGCATATGTTACACATCCACTGCCCTACTTCTTCTGGCATAGCTGGCAATATCTCACATCGTCACAGGTATGATCTCAGTTATTGTCATTACGGGTAATATACAATTATCAACCACAGGATGGGTGAGGCCATTTATTTATTTATTTACTTTCAGTTTGATTACCGGGGAAGTCCACTGGACCCAGAGAGCCCTTTTTCAGTAAAGGCCCGGGCAGAAATGCTCCGTAGTACAGGTTACAGAAGAGATAACAGTGAAGTAAAATAAAAGTTACAAGCACATATACAAATACATATCAAATTCAATACAAGGAATGGGCAGTTTTGCCCATAGCAAAACTATCCTATGGATTACAAAATACAGATACATTTTAGCAAAATTATTCACACAGTCCAGTCAAAGGCTATTTACAATACATACATGATGCAAGAGATCATATGGGATTTAGCTATGGAAAGATATAGCAAGCTATAAGGAGCTTAGGAACACAGGAGGATAACCTCCCAAGGGCTTTTACTTATAAGAGATCTAGGTAGGGAGAATGCAATTACATTTCCATTTAAAAGAGAGGTAGGTGTGAAGCTGAGTTTTGAAGTTGTCTGTGTTTGACATTGTCCTTAGAGTGGATGGGAGAGAATTCCATTTTTTGCCTAGGGAGTAGGACAGGAGAAGTTGTCCAGCAGGACGTTTAGGTTTGTGGACAGTAATTAAATTTTGGTGTTCAGAACTGAGAGTTCTACTTGGGGTATAAGGGGGAAGGATGTTTGTCAGTGCGGAGCATTTGGTTGGATTAAATATTAGCCTATGAGCTGTGGTAAATTGGAGGTAGTCCAGGTGATTTCCGAGTTCTAACCAATTTAGAGATTGGAGGGTAATACAGTGATGGGTGGAATGTTTGGCTTTGATGGCAAATTTGGAAATTTTGTTATAACAGTTTTCAAGTTTGGAAGTGATGGTGGAGGATAGGTTGGTTAATAGAGGGGCACCATACAATAGACAGGGAAGGGGCTAAGTAGAGGCCAGAGTATGCCTAGTAGAAGAGGAGAGGAAGCGGTTGTTCCTGTATAGCATACCCAGTTTTTGGTGCATTTTCTTTATAATTTTGCTGAATGTGGATGTCGAACTTGAGGTGTTCATCTATAATTACACCAAGTAATTTGCTGAAGGGAACAACCTCAATAGAATTGCTTTGGCTGAGGACTTGGAAGGAACTTTTATCATAAGAGAAAAATTTTGATGAGGGGAATATTAGTATTTTAGATTTGTTTGCATTGAGAGAAAGGTGATTTTGGTGCATCCAAATCTCAAAAGTTGAGAAGGCAGTTTGGGTCTTAATTAGAGGTTCAGGGAGGTTAGTGGCAGAGCAGACAAGAGTTGAGTCGTCTGCATACTGAATGACGTTAGTGTTTGGAATGGCAGAGTGAAAGTTATTGATAAAGATATTAAACAGCATTGGTCCAAGGATGGATCCCTGAGGTATGCCGGTAGGGGTGGGTAAGAAAGGAGAGATGCCTTTTTTCCATTTCACGGCCTGAGATCTGTATGACAGGTAACTTGAGAACCAGGATAGGGTGTTTTGGGAGAGAGTTAGGTCCAAGAGATGACTAAGAAGATGGGTATGAGAAATGGTATCAAATGCTTTAGAGAGATCTAGTAGAAATGTAGATGCTATATTCCCAGAATCTCGGGCTTGACTGACAGTTTCTAAGAAGGAGAGTAGGGCTGTTATGGTGCTATGCCCTGGTCAGAAGCCATGTTGGTTTGGAGTAAGAAGTTGGTTATGAGTCAGAAAAGGCATTAGTTGGAGGTGGATACATTTCTCTAGGATTTCTGAGACTGGGGAGAGCAGAGCTATAGGGCTGAAGTTAGAGATGTTAGTGTTTTTGCCTCACTTGTGGAGAGGAAGAATAAAGGCAGAACGCCAGAGTTTGGGGACATAGGACTCCTTTGTGGATCTACTGATTAGGATGCTAATTGGGAGTGCTATACCATCGGCAGCAGACATGAGGAAAGATGCGGGGATGTTATCACGAGCATTGGAGCAGGGTTTGAGTTTGGATAGAAGTTTTTTTATGTAGTTAGTGGAGACAGGTTTGAGCTCAAACATAGAGGGGAAATTATTGGAGGACTTAGATACAGGAGACAGCAGGGGAGATGGGTTGTTGTTGGGAAAAGTCTTGGTTAGGTCGGATATGGACTCTATAACAATGAGTTAAATAATGAGGCTAATTCGAGGTCAGATTTACTTGGCTCAGGGCAGGGGTTCATTTTGGAACCTGGGATAAGAAGTGAGTTTATTGAGTTCCAGAATAGCCTAGGGTTTTTAGTATGGTTGGACTGAAGCTTAGTGTAGTAAGATTTTTTTTAACAAAATGGGATAATTTGAGCACATAAATGGAAACTGGCAAGGTTTAAAATGGCCTGCAAGGGCAGCTAGCCTAGTACTTACCTATGAATCTATATGATCAAGATAACCCCATACATCATGTCATGTCTACGACAGTCATGCCTGAAAAGTTACAACATTGCCATCCTTAACAGTAGCCACATATTCTGTTCAAAGACATTATCTTAAAAACATATACACACATATACACACGCCCCTGTACATGCTCCCATCACTTACTGGAAGTACCACTGGAATATTTAATGTTACAGCACCACAATCTAACTATACATCAGGCATGAAATTACAATATTTAGAGCTACTAAGAGTCTGCAAGTCCTACCTCTTGATTTAGTGACTTACAGACATTTCAGGGGGAGATCGTTGTCTCACATGCACTGCCATTAGACACCTAATAGTACTAGGCTTCTTGTACCTCTGCAAGTCTAAGAACTGTAACAGTACTAGAACCAGGGACTTAAATCTTCACCAGTAGATAAATAAAACAAGGTGGAGGATGGCTAATTAATACCGGTATTATGCGGTCATGTTTACTGGTACAGTATTAATATGTGCATTACAGGGTCATATTTACTGGTACATAGTACATCTATTACATGGTCGTGTTTACTGGTACACATTAATATGTGTATTAAATGGTAGTGTTTACTGGTACATATTAATGCATCTATTACATGGTTGTGCTTACTGGTACATATTAATACATCTATTACACGGTCATGCTTACTGGTACATATTAATAGGTCTATTACACAGTCGTGTATACTGGTACATATTAATACATGTATTCCATGGTCGTGTTTACTGGTACATATTAATACATGTATTCCATGGTCGTGTTTACTGGTACATATTAATACGTGTATTCCATGATCATGTTTACTGGTACATATTAATACGTGTATTCCATGATCATGTTTACTGGTACAGTATTAATATGTGCATTACAGGGTCATATTTACTGGTACATAGTACATCTATTACATGGTTGTGTTTACTGGTACATATTAATACATCTATTACATGGTTGTGCTTACTGGTACATATTAATAGGTCTATTACACAGTCGTGTATACTGGTACATATTAATACGTGTATTCCATGATCGTATTTACTGGTACATATTAATACGTGTATTTCATGGTCATGTTTACTGGTACATATTAATATGTGTATTAAATGGTAGTGTTTACTGGTACATATTAATGCATCTATTACATGGTTGTGCTTACTGGTACATATTAATACATCTATTACACGGTCATGCTTACTGGTACATATTAATAGGTCTATTACACAGTCGTGTATACTGGTACATATTAATACATGTATTCCATGGTCGTGTTTACTGGTACATATTAATACATGTATTCCATGGTCGTGTTTACTGGTACATATTAATACGTGTATTCCATGATCATGTTTACCGGTACATATTAATACGTGTATTCCATGATCATGTTTACTGGTACAGTATTAATATGTGCATTACAGGGTCATATTTACTGGTACATAGTACATCTATTACATGGTCGTGTTTACTGGTACATATTAATACATCTATTACATGGTTGTGCTTACTGGTACATATTAATACATCTATTACACGGTCATGCTTACTGGTACATATTAATAGGTCTATTACACAGTCGTGTATACTGGTACATATTAATACATGTATTCCATGATCGTATTTACTGGTACATATTAATACGTGTATTCCATGATCATGTTTACTGGTACATATTAATACGTGTATTGCATGGTCGTGTTTACTGGTACATATTAATGTGTGTATTAAATAGTCATGTTTACTGGTACATATTAATATGTGTACTTCATGATCTTGTTTACTGGTACATATTAATACGTGTATTCCATGGTCGTGTTTACTGGTACATATTAATATGTGTATTGCATGGTCGTGTTTACTGGTACATATTAATATGTGTATTAAATAGTCATGTTTACTGGTACATATTAATATGTGTACTTCATGATCTTGTTTACTGGTACATATTAATACGTGTATTCCATGGTCGTGTTTACTGGTACATATTAGTACGTGGATTAAGTGGCCGTGTTTACTGGCACATATTAATAAGTGTACTAAATGGTCACGTTTACTGGTATGTAAAATGTTTACTACATGGTCATGTTTACTGGTACATAATACGTCTATTACATGGTCCTGTTTACTGGTACATATTAATACGTGTATTCCATGATCATGTTTACTGGTACATATTAATATGTGTATTGCATGGTCGTGTTTACTGGTACATATTAATGTGTGTATTAAATGGTCATGTTTACTGGTACATATTAACATGTGTACTTCATGATCTTGTTTACTGGTACATATTAATACGTGTATTCCATGGTCGTGTTTACTGGTACATATTAGTACATGGATTAAGTGGCCGTGTTTACTGGCACATATTAATAAGTGTACTAAATGGTCACGTTTACTGGTATGTAAAATGTTTACTACATGGTCATGTTTACTGGTACATAATACGTCTATTACATGGTCATGTTTACTGGTAAATATTAATACGTGCATCCCATAGTCGTGTTTACTGGTAAATATTAATACGTGTACTACATGGTTATATTTACTGATGCAGATTAACGCATGTTGGCTGACACAAAGTAATATAGGTATTACAGGGCCATGTGTTGGCTGGCATAGATTAATACAGGTAGAGAAGGAAATATCTGCATGCAGTTTCAATGAGGTGGGCCAGCCGAAGAAATGACGCAACAAATATACTGCAATATAACTGATGAAGAGCTAAAATGTGTGGCATCCCACATTTCCAGCTTTGGATGAACCCTCAAACCTGCTGACTAGGTAATATTAACAGATGACAGCCCTATTCATTTGAACATCAAAAAAATGTGGCTTTTCTGTTTATGTTTTACTTTTTGCAATGGTTAGGAACCAAAGTAACCACTTTGGATATATCTATTCCAGATGCACTTGTAAGATACAGCTACATTCTGTCAGTAGAACACCATTCCTTATGCTGCTTAAAAAGTATATTACGAAATTATATTTGTTAAGACTGTTATAAATTAAATGCCAGAATTTTGTAACTACAAAACTAAAACAATAAGCCAGGGCATGGGATCCACCACAAGCAAAATGTGTCAATTCAGGATAATGTTGGGCAAGGGCCTGTGCTTCAGCAAATGGAAGCGCTACTATTCTATATGAACACCCGAAAATAAACTTCAACATCACTGGTTTGGAAAAAAAAAGCACTAAAAACAGTTCCACAGCACTTTTGGTCAACCAGACTATGAATATGCCCGCCATCTTTATACAATGGCCTTTCTCCTCTAATTTCACCTAGAATAACACAATAAGAAAACATCTGATTTTACATAAATATATATTTACATATGTAGTACATTAACTTAGTGAAGCATCTTATGAGTTCGTATACATTCCTTTTACTCAAGAAGTGCTTCCATATTACACAAGCAAATACCACTGATAAACACAGGAAGACAGAGTTGCAGAAAAGTATTTAGCATGGCTTTAGAAGGCATTTGTAGCGTAAAAGTTGGCAAAGTCAACACATGTTTCTTACCATACATCTTTCCTTCGTCTGATAGGATGATTTTCCGCCGACCACATGGAGGATAGATCGCCAGGGCCTCTTGAAAGCTCTGCTCAATGTCAGGGCTCCAGACTCCTTCAGCGTCATTGTCCAGTGACTTGTCCATACCCTCTGGCCCATCATCCCGCCCCTCACCGGGGCTGCTGCTGCTGTTCCAGTCGTTGGACGCTATGGTGGCGGCTCCTGTGAGCTCGTAGTCCGAGCCCCAAATGGCTATTTAAGAACCCTAGACGAAATCAGACAGAAGTTATACCAAATATTATTTAAAAATTCTGCACTAGCATTCAACATACTTTTTAAATGGTTATGTTCTTCCAGAATGCATTGTTGCAGCACATAAAATAATATATGCTCACACACACACACACACACACACACACACACACCTCTCAACAAATAAGCATTAAAATTAATTGCACTAGCCTTTAAAAATATAACAGAGGATAAGAAAGAGAAGCATTTCCTTATTTTTCACAATAGAAAGTCTTTCTACACTAGACTATATATAATTAGTGGTTATAAGTCTTTCTATAGGTTTAGTTTATGTATTTAATAAAGTATATGCCCATAAACAGGTCTGACTTTAAGAGAAACCTAGTAAATCTAGGAGAGCTAGGCTAAAATTGGGAGTCTAAAACATAGGGGTTGGAAGTAATGCATACACATTTGTAAATGTGTGTGTGTTTGTGTATATATACACACACACAGATATATACATATATATATATATATATATATATATATATATATATATATATATATATATATATATATATATATATATATATATATACACACACATTTTATACATATATATATATATATATATATATATATATATATATGCATATGTGTCCCACTATGTAATTTCAAAAAGTCAGAATCCCGACATTCAGATGTTTGACATTTTGAAATCTCGAAGTGCAAAAAAAAAAAAACAAAACTAAACCAAAAAAAGTTAGACATCACTTGGTTGCAGGGGGGGCAAGTCCCCCTGCACCCCCTGCTACTTAAATATACCAATTCTGAGATCGCACTACAGTGAAGAGAACGGTAAAGTTACCGTTCCACACTGTTGGGTGATCTCAATTGTTTAACTTCGAGATTTCAAAATTTTGAACATCCAGACATCAGGATTCTATATATATATGTATATATATTATATATTTATTTATGCTACATTTTAATAATAACAATAAAAATGTTATACATTTCTGATTCACACACAACTGCCATTTAGTTCTCCTTCCTTCTTTCTCTCCTACCATCTCTCAGAACCTTTTAAGCATGTTAATATAATACATAATACAGTCCACATCATCCTTGAGTGAAACACACAGACAGGCTCACAAATGCTGGAACAAACAGATGAAACTGGTATAATGGGGCAGAAACACAGGACCCAGTACAGGAATCCCACTTATCATCCTTGTTATAAAAAGACTATTTTTTCTGTACCCTAAAAGGCAAAACTCCAAATGGTATTGGTGGCAAATGAAAGTCAGCCGTCTATGTGTTTGCCCATCCTCCACTACCAAAAGGAGCTGTTGTTAAACCCAAGATCAGTCTAGGATCACATGTACTGCATCTCCAACAGCAAAGGGACCACACAAGGATCCATGAATCAGCCCCCTCATCCCCTACCCTGCGATGATTCAGCCTCGCCTCAAATGAAAACTCCCAACTACACAAAAAGACTGCATTTACACCGCAAATTACAAAACAGGATTATAAGTACTCTACGATGACTAACACTAAGGAAACTACTACAACATTTACACATTACTGTAAAATCTATCACACAGACTACAACGTTTAAACCCAGGACCCAGCCCTGTATGCCAGGTCTGTGACATACAGAGATGGAGACCTAACTATAGCCCAGACAACACAAGTTTAATTATCAGCAACGAATGTAGTACTAACTACACAAGTCAATAGGCAGGGGCATAGCAACCTCTGATGAATGAATGGCTTTAAAAATTGTTAGATATTTCACTCTGCCACGTGTGTGTGTGTGTGTGTGTGTGTGTGTGTGTGTGTGTGCATTACATACAGATAGAAAGATGCACAGCAAAGTGTATTAACAGTTTTTAAAGCTAAGAAAATGCTTGGACACTGTTTTGTGATAGCCGCCACCACTGAGACTACAACTTTAGTTAAACTACAACTTTAACAGCACTGAATATCGATTTACAAAACTCTGTTATATCAAAAGGTTATTAAAAAAGATGTCCCTCTGCACGAATCTGGAAAACAGTTGGACTGCATCATGCACTCCATTATTATTAAGAATCAAACAATTACAGTTTGATATAACTAATATATAAAAAGGAACAAGGCGCATGGTGTCGTCATTAACAAGTGAATGGCAGGAAGCTCATGCAGGCCAAAGTCAGTTACAGTTTATATACACAATACTGGTACAAAGATATTACTGTGCTTAAGTACGTGCCATGTTAGCTGTTCAGTACTGCAAACTATGCATGTGCACACACTAGTACAGGTAAACAGTGTACGCACCTTGGCACTTCATTTAAAACATTACTGAACATGTTTATCTAAGGCATTCTAATGATATGGACAGAAATCAAACATGTAATGCATTGATGTTATTTTCATCTGTCGATTAAACACTACTACCATTGTGGGTTTAAGATAATGCATTACATTTTGCATCATATAAACTACTATTCTTGAATTCAGATGAATGACTGACATTGCCCTTATGCACAAACTGACAATTAGTGCAGGGATTGCACATAATACGGATAAGGAAATACAAACCCATGTGCTTCTTGATTCATCCCCAAAGCATTAGCACCCTGCAGAGTCAGTTTGGCATCTCTTCCACTGCAGCCAGTGTTCCTTGATATTTGTCCCCTTACTGCAGCTCTTAGTTTTCAAGTTCATTTAAATCTAATAGTTCCCTTTTTATGACTGCTCTTACTTTAATCAACAGCTGTTGATTAAAAGCTGGTGCACCATGATTAGTTTTAGAACCACATACATCACACATCTGGTCTAGCTGCCGATTACTCTGATTACGGGTAATCTAACACACACTCAGTACTCAGAAATATTAGCCTGTGCTTCGCATTAATACAATCCTCGATATTCTTGGTTCCACATTATGTGCTTCACTCCTCTGATTTGTATCTGCATAGTGGTCATGCACACAGCTACACATACACAAAATTAGATAACATATATATACACACAGCTACACATACACATTAGATAACATACATATACACACAGCTACACATACACAACATTAGATAACATACATATACACGCAGCTACACATACACAACATTAGATAACATACATATACACGCAGTTACACATACACATTAGATAACATACATATACACACAGCTACACATACACATTAGATAACATACATATACACGCAGCTACACAACATTAGATAACATACATATACACGCAGCTACACATATACAACATTAGATAACATACATATACATGCAGCTGCACATACACAACATTAGATAACATACATATACACGCAGCTACACATACACAACATTAGATAACATACATATACACGCAGCTATAAATACACAACACATTAGATAACATACATATACACGCAGCTACACATACACAAAACTAGATAACATACATATACACGCAGCTACACATACACAACATTAGACAACATACATATACACGCAGCTACACATACACAACATTAGATAACATACATATACACACAGCTACACATACACATTAGATAACATACATATACACGCAGCTACACATACACAACATTAGATAACATACATATACACACAGCTACACATACACAACATTAGATAACATACATATGCATGCAGCTACACATACACAACATTAGATAACATACATTTACATGCGGCTACACATACACAACATTAGATAACATACATATACACGCGGCTACACATACACAATATTAGATAACATACATATACATGCGGCTACACATACACAACATTAGATAACATACATATACACGCGGCTACACATACACATTAGATAACATACATATACACGCGGCTACAGATACACATTAGATAACATACATATACACGCAGCTACACATACACATTAGATAACATACATATACATGCAGCTACACATACACAACATTAGATAACATACATATACACGCAGCTACACATACACAACATTAGATAACATACATATACACGCAGCTACACATACACATTAGATAACATACATATACACACAGCTACACATACACATTAGATAACATACATATACACGCAGCTACACATACACATTAGATAACATACATATACATGCAGCTACACATACACAACATTAGATAACATACATATACACGCAGCTACACATACACAACATTAGATAACATACATATACAAGCGGCTACACATACACAACATTAGATAACATACATATAAATGCGGCTACACATACACAACATTAGATAACATACATATACACGTGGCTACACATACACAACATTAGATAACATACATATACACGTGGCTACACATACACAACATTAGATAACATACATATACACGCAGCTACAGATACACATTAGATAACATACATATACACGCAGCTACACATACACATTAGATAACATACATATACATGCAGCTACACATACACATTAGATAACATACATATACACGCAGCTACACATACACAACATTAGATAACATACATATACACGCAGCTACACATACACATTAGATAACATACATATACACGCAGCAACACATACACATTAGATAACACACATATACACGCAGCTACACATACACAACATTAGATAACATACATATACACGCAGCTACACATACACATTAGATAACATACATATACAAGCAGCTACACATACACATTAGATAACACACATATACACGCAGCTACACATACACAACATTAGATAACATACATATACACACAGCTACACATACACAACATTAGATAACATATACACGCAGCTACACATACACATTAGATAACATACATATACACGCAGCTACACACACATTAGATAACATACATATACACGCAGCTACACATACACAACATTAGATAACATACATATACACACAGCTACACATACACAACATTAGATAACATATACACACAGCTACACATACACATTAGATAACATACATATACACACAACTACACATACACAACATTAGATAACATACATATACACGCAGCTACATATACACATTAGATAACATACATATACACGCAGCTACATATACACAACATTAGATAACATACATATACACGCAGCTACACATACACAACATTAGATAACATACATATACACGCAGCTGCACATACACAACATTAGATAACATACATATACACGCAGCTGCACATACACAACATTAGATAACATACATATACATGCAGCTACACATACACAACATTAGATAACACATATAAACACGCAGCTACACATACACAACATTAGATAACATACATATACACGCAGCTACACATACACATTAGATAACATACATATACACGCAGCTACAAGTACACATTAGATAACATACATATATACGCAGCTACACATGCACAACATTAGATAACATACATATACACGCAGCTACACATACACAACATTAGATAACATACATATACACGCAGCTACACATACACAAAATTAGATAACATACATATACACGCAGCTACACATACACAGAATTAGATAACATACATATACACGCAGCTACACATACACAGAATTAGATAACATACATATACACGCAGCTACACATACACAACATTAGATAACATACATATACACGCAGCTACACATACACAACATTAGATAACATACATATACACGCAGCTACACATACACAACATTAGATAACATACATATACACGCAGCTACACATACACAACATTAGATAACATACATATACACGCAGCTACACATACACAACATTAAACATACATATACACGCAGCTACACATACACATTAGTTAACATGCATATACAAGCAGCTACACATACACAAAATTAGATAACATACATATATACGCAGCTACACATACACATTAGATAACATACATATACACACAGCTACACATACACAGCATTAGATAACATACATATACACGCAGCTACACATACACATTAGATAACATACATATACACGCGGCTACACATACACATTAGATAACATACATATACACGCAGCTACACATACACATTAGATAACATACATATACACGCAGCTACACATACACAGCATTAGATAACATACATGTACACGCAGCTACACATACACATTAGATAACATACATATACACGCAGCTACACATACACAACATTAGATAACATACATATCTAAATATATAGAAAAATACACGCTTGCACACATTCCTTTAAGAAGCACACATCAGAAGGTGGATTGGCTTTTTGTATTTATGTAACTGTCCGTCTGTTTAACTGGGTAGAACACTAATCCCAGTGCTGTTTGTCTGTTTAACTGGATAGAACACTAATCCCAGTGCTGTTTGTCTGTTTAACTGGGTAGAACACTAATCCCAGTGGACTATTTTCAGGCTCATCCCAGGAACACACAACAATAACCATTCAGAAAAGACTTAACAGGGTTGGGGCTGGAATAATGGTTAAGGTTCACCTCACAAGATACAAAGTATAGGGTCTGGCTCTCAGCCTGGCTTAAAATAGCCTCCAAGGGCAGCCATCCTACCACTTACCTGTGAACAGAGATCTGTATATCCAAGCTAAGCATATTTTTTTTAATACGTTTGTCATAATGCTGTTAGCCAACAGCAAATTCAATATATGTAGACTACGTTATATCAAAGGCAATCTAGTATGCAAATATAAATTACATCTACAGTGTAAATGTATTTATACCACATAAACTATAATTGGAAGCAAAAGAGGGAGAGGAAAGAAAGGAAGGGCTGTTAAAAGATTAGGGAGAAACTTATCAGAAAGAGTAAGGAATGGTGGCTGTTAATTAGTTGAAGTCAAAGAAGAAAAGGTCAAATCTTAGTGGCTTTGGGAATGGGGGCAATTGGGTGGAATACCTTGTGCAGACATTGAAGTAAAGGATTAATGTCAGAAGAAATCAGGAAGGTAAGAAGGTTATATGATGCTATTTTCTACTAAAGCATTTATTTACAAGCAGCTTCTTCAAACAAGAATTTTTAAAGCTGTGCTTGGAATTTTTGGAAAGGGGAGATCGATTTTATTACTACTAGATATTCCAAGGTTGAGGTTTTGTAGCTGTCACTCTTTTACAGTATGGTCTTAAGGGGGGGCGTATTTTACAGCCCACCTACAAGCCCCCCCCCAACACTAAATATTTCCCTAAATGAAATCCTCCGGGGAGATTAAAAAGGTTGGGGGTGCCATTCGTGTTAGTCAGTAGCACAAAGGAAACACACTGTATGCAGGGCTTCTTCCTTGATGGAAGGTTAAGGGACAGGTGAGTGTTTCCTTTCACATAAGTAGAAGGAACCAGTTGGTTTGGCTCTGGCAGATAATATGAGGGACAATGCAGGTTTTAAGATTGATCTTTGTCTGATGACCCATGGTGTACCAGCAAATATTACGACATCTGTGCTGCTTCCTAAATAGCCCCAAAACATTCTTCTGTAAATCAGAAGCAAAGCAACACAGTAGCCTGAAGCTACATGAGAGATAGCACTGGACACAGACAAATATCTGTGTCCACTGCTGTCTTTCATGCACGGCACAGACAAACGTCTGTTGGCAACATCTTTAGATGAGATAAAAAGGAAAGTGTAAAGTGTCAGCCTAGACCCTGCCCATTGGTCCAGTGGCTACAAGCTAAACAAAAATTACTAGCATTTCAAATTCAAATACTTACTTAAATTACCTTTCTAACAGTATTTGTACCTATGTTAGCTGGTTCTATTTGTTTAACACTTCCTTGTCTTGACCTGTATTTATTCTGTAAAATGATTTGTGAAGAAATGCTACAATAAAACTAGAGCTGAGCCTTTTGGAGGGCTTGGCAAAGAACTTGATGCACCAGGGGCTAGCCCTAACAGAATTAAGGGCACCTTGACAGGAGAGGTGACAAGCAATAAGCCCACAAGCTGTGGCAGCACAACTTTGTGGTAATATACAGCCATCTGCTAGTACAGTGGGTTCTACATATTTCACAGCCTCACGTAGGGTAGGGTAGGGGAAGATAATTCAGTACAAAAAACTGTCAGCCTGCCTTCTGCAGTACAGACACAAGCTTCCATTCTGATGGTCATTCCTTGCCTGAGGGTGTGGAGGACAGCTATCATCAGGTGGCCCTAGCTTGAAGACGGAAGGCGGCATCCCCCCAGTGATATGAAGTAAGGCAGTGAATGGGTAGGATTACTGGCAGGAGAAGGTACTAAAGGAAGAGGCCAAAAGATATGTGGAGTCCCTGGGCTAAAAAATGCATATATAGACAAATAAATAAAATAAAGTACAAGATATTCCATCCTACTCATGGCATCCTACAATGCCAGCAAGTAATACATATTAAACTCCACTAGGCTACTGAGACGAAGCAACCCACATTTTGTGAGCATTAAACCTGCGCCTACATGAAGAAAACAAGTATGTACAAATGTTGCCACAATGCCTGCAGTGTTACAGGTGCCAGACAATACAGTTACTGTCCCTGTGTAACTGTCTGATTGACTGCAAACAAAGTTTTTGAAAGGAAAGCTCAAACAATACTATGCAAAGTGGGTCCTTATCTAATCGGATGGCTTCAGCCAGAACTAAAAGTAAGCCGACTGAAAACGAAATGGACTGTGAGTGAGAATCAGAGTTAATAGGCAGGGGGTATAAAGATCTGGTGGGGTACACTGCAGGGTAGCACCGGGCTCCAGTTGTCATGGGCACTGAGAACGGCATTCTATTGGTAGAAGGTATGAAACATGCAACATAACACTGAACAAAAAAAGCCCTGTGTTGCCAGCAGAGAGAAGTATAAATGGCATGAGGTGAGGGTTGTCTAAGGCCTGGCAATGCACCAGTATGAATTGCACTGAGGTGAGGGTTGTGTAAGGCTTGATAATGCACCAGTATGAATGGCACTGAGGTGAGGATTGTGTAAAGCCTGGTAATGCACCAGTATGAATGGCACTGAAGTGAGGGTTGTGTAAAGCCTGGTAATGCACCAGTATGAATGGCACTGAGGTGAGGGTTGTGTAAAGCCTGGTAATGCCCCAGTATAAATGGCACTGAAGTGAGGGTTGTGTAAGGCCTGGTAATGCACGAGTATGAATGGCACTGAGGTGAGGGTTGTGTAAAGCCTGGTAATGCACCAGTATGAATGGCAGTGAGGTGAGGATTGTGTAAAGCCTGGTAATGCACCAGTATGAATGGCAGTGAGGTGAGGGTTGTGTAAGGCCTGGTAATGCACCAGTATGAATGGCACTGATGTGAGGGTTGTGTAAAGCCTGGTAATGCACCAGTATGAATGGCACTGAGGTGAGGGTTGTGTAAAGCCTGGTAATGCACCAGTATGAATGGCAGTGAGGTGAGGGTTGTGTAAAGCCTGGTAATGCACCAGTATGAATGGCAGTGAGGTGAGGATTGTGTAAAGCCTGGTAATGCACCAGTATGAATGGCACTGAGGTGAGAGTTGTGTAAGGTCTGGTAATGCACCAGTATGAATGGCACTGAGGTGAGGGTTGTATAAGGTCTGGTAATGCACCAGTATGAATGGCACTGAGGTGAGGGTTGTATAAGGTCTGGTAATGCACCAGTATGAATGGCACTGAGGTGAGGGTTGTGTAAAGCCTGGTAATGCGCCAGTATTAATGGCACTGAGGTGAGGGTTGTGTAAAGCCTGGTAATGTACCAGTATGAATGGCACTGAGGTGAGGGTTGTGTAAGGCCTGGTAATGCACCAGTATGAATGGCACTGAGGTGAGGGTTGTGTAAAGCCTGGTAATGCACCAGTATGAATGGCACTGAGGTGAGGGTTGTGTAAAGCCTGGTAATGCACCAGTATGAATGGCAGTGAGGTGAGGGTTGTGTAAGGCCTGGTAATGCACCAGTATGAATGGCACTGAGATGAGGGTTGTGTAAGGCCCGGTAATGCAATATTGTGAGATATCCAGGTAGAACACCAACACTAATCCACCTACTCACTCTGTACAGATCAAAGTGTCCCCTTCGCTCTACCAGCAAATTGCTCCTGTGTATATCCAAAACTAACAACACTGCTGGGAAAGCACTATTCTCTTATAACATAGCTAGATCCTGGAATAACCTTTCTGCCTCTACTACTGCACTGTTCAAAAACTCTCTCAAATCTCACTTGATGAATACCTGGCTATGTCCATGTATTACTTAACTTTCACTGCGGCTACCACCACAGACTGTTTCCACTCCAGTTATACCTATTGTATATAGGTTCATAGGTAGGTACTAGGCTATCAGCCCTGGAGCCTATACAAGCCCAGCCAAAAAGGTACCTTGGCTTTTGCCACCAAAGAAAATAATTTTCCTGTGCCACTGTCAAGCAGAGCCACAGAGGTGATCCCCGGAGTGAATTTCCTATTTCCCATCCAATCATCAAGATTTTTCTTGAAGAGTGCTAATGAGAAGCTTTGTTTGATATAGATAGGTAGTTTATTCCAGAGTATGGGAAGTCTCTGGGACAGGAATCTATCCCTCCGGCATGTTCTATTTATTGTGGTGACAAGGTTTAGGTCCCAAGAGCGTGTAGCTCAGAGGGATTGGGATTTCTTTAAGTGGAGCATGTCCAACAGCTCTGGGTTTGACACAGCTTTGTATGTTAGGCAGAGCTCACCTCTGAGTAGGCGATATGCGACAGAGTAAAGCTGGAGTTTTTTGAGAGGGTCTGCATAGTGTATCTGTTTGAGGCCAGTAATCCTCTTTGTGAGGTATTTCTGTGGCCTTTTCAGTTGTTGTAGATGTCTTGTGAGGTATATACCAAAAGGGGCATTGTACTCTATAATGGGTCTAATGAGTGATGAGTAGAGGGGAACAATGACCTCTTTTTTTCTGGATGAGAAACCTTTTGTGATGAGGTGTGCCACGTAGAAGGATTTCCTGACTGCTTTGGCGATGTGATTATCAAAGGAGAGACTACTGTCCACCTGTATCCCAAGGTCTCTTATCACACTTATGGTGTTAAGTATACTACAGCCTATGTTGTAGTTCATGGGTACAGAGTTTTTACCAAAGGGGATGACAATGCACTTTTTGGCATTGAGCTTGAGGCCATGGCTTTGACACCAGGCATCTGTCTCAGTGAGACCCTTTTGTAGGATGTCCACATCGTTAGGAGTTTCGATTATGGCTCCTAGTTTGCAGTCATCTGCGAACTTCATTAGCCAAAGACCTTCTGTGTTAGCCTGTACTTCAGAGAAGTAGATACCAAACAGGAGAGGACCTAGGACTGAACCCCGTGGTACTCCACTTGTCATTGGTCTGAAGTCGGATTTGGAGTCTGCTACTTTCACAGTGTGGGTTCTGTCAGTGAGCCAGTTGGCAACCCATCTTGTGACATATGGATTTATACCTAGTTTAGTGAATTTATCTATATAATTATAGAGTGGGGGATGGTGTTGAAAGCCTTGGCAAGATCTAAATAGGCTGTGTGAACCACCTTACCCTTTGTTTACGGCTTTGCTGACTGCTTCAAAGAAGTCTATCAGGTTTAGGAGACATGATCTGCCTTTTACAAAACCGAACTGGGTTGGGTCCAGAGTTTGGAGATTACCAATGTCTTTGTTTATAAGTTCCATGATGATATGTTCCATGGCCTTGCAGACCAAGCTCGTCAGGATAATAGGGCAGTAGTTCCCAGGGTCCATGGTGGCTCCCCCTTGTGGAGTGGGATAACTGCCGCTGTGTGCTATTCAGCAGGCACAAAGCCTGAGCTGAGGCCATGATTGAACATGGTACTTAGGTGGGGTGCAAGTTCGTTCTGTAATTCGTGTAGAACGCAGCCTAGGATGTTGTCTGGTCCCATGGATGCTGTGTTCTTAGCTTTGGAATGTGGTTTTTACCTGTGCAGCCATGATTACAGGAACTTTGCATTATTCCAGTATAGAGATGGGCTCTTTAGGGGGTGAGAGGGGGGTAAAGCTAGCACTGAACCTATCTGCCAGGATGTTGGCAATATCAGTTGGGTCTGTATATTTAGTGCCATTGTGCTGTAACTCAGAGCAGATCTGAGTGTTGCCATTGAGATTCTTGATATAGCTATGGAATGCTTTGTGGTTGTCTTTAGAATCAGTTGCGATTTTGTTTTCGTAACTAGCTTTGGAGGATTTTATCAGGGATCGCCGCTTCTTACTAAGGTTGACCAGGGAGCTCCTCCACTCATGGGATTTTACTCTCTTTTGCAACAGTTTCTTCCTTCTGTTGTACAGTTTGTTTATGGCAGGGGACCACCAGATTGGCTTCCTTTTTTGGAGGATAGCATCTTGGTTCTGTTTGGGATAGCACGATCCATGCACTCATGTAAGTGCTTATAAAATGCAATTGTGTAGGATTCAGTAGTCTTAACTGTATTGTCCATCTGCATGGGTGTCGTGAAATTCACCACTTCTGTCTTAAGAAGCAAGAAGTTGGCTTTGGAGAAATTTTTTACCATGGTTTCCTTAATGGGGGGTGGGGGCAGGATGTGGATATCTAGGGTAATTAGCTTATGGCCGGATCGGAACAATGAGGCATTGACTTCAGGTGTGGAACACCAGTCACTCATGTTGGTAATGACTAGATCTAGGATATTGTTGCCCCTGGTGGGGGTGTGGATAAGTTGATCCAGGGCATTGGAGTTTATGAATTCCAGAAATGGTGGGGTAGTTGAAATCGCCCATTATTAGGGTGTTTAGTTAAACCCTAATATTTTCCAGTACATTAAGAAAAGAGGAGTGGGAATCCTGGGGCATGGTGTGTGATCTGTGGCAAGCTACAATTTGGATTGCAGTTTTGCCCAGTTAGTTGCACTTGGATAACCTCGGCTGCATTATGCTGAGCAACTAGCCTGGAGGTGTGGATATCCTTAATGAATATGGACACACCTCCGCCTTTGGTGTTCTGGTCCAGGTTACATGGCCGAAAAGTGTGGTATGAGTTATAGCTCGGTAGTGCAGGGGTGCTCTCTGAAGCCTTGAACCAGGTCTCAGTCACTGCACAGATATCGATGTTCTCCACTTTAAGGAGTGCCTCGAGTGAGTGTATTTTGAGATTCACACTTCTAGCATTGAGTAGCATCATCCTCAGTTTTTGCTTGCCTGTTCCTGTTACGGTCGTGAATTTGTCATTTGAACCTTGCCTAAAAAAGGCACTATAGGGGCAGTAAGAACCTTAGCCAGTATCCGGAATCCCAGGGGTGACAGGTGCAGGCCATCTCTGGCAAAGCATCATGATCTGTCGATCATGTCATCCCAAGCAGACAGACACTGGATCCCCCTTAGTATGGCACCAGAAGCTTAGCCAATTGTTGAAGTCAATCATTTTGTCCTTGTACTGTGGTATCATTCTGGGTGATGGCAGGATGCTACTCAGGGCTAGGGTCATACCTGCATGGGCTACAAGATCGGAGAGGTCTTCCATGTCTTTTTTCATGTAGTCCAGGGAGGTATGTCTCAGGTCGTTCACACCGATATATGCTACAGTCTCAAGAATCTTTCTCAGATGATGTTTCAAATATTATATAACTGCATGCTTTTATCAAAATTGGTGTTTTATTGTATTTATGTCTCAAAATGTTGTACATATGATTGTATTCTTATCATGTTTTAAATATTTTTGCTCATGTTAATTACTGTGGAGCTTTTCTCTCCAGGCCTCCACTGTAAATGGACATATATCCAGTCGGACTATCCCAGTAAACAAATGTAAAATAAATAAATGCACCAGGCAGGACAGCACTGTGCACTGAGATTGGTGCTTAACGACAATCGTTACGGACACTGAGATTGGTGCTTAACAACAATCGTTACGGACACTGAGATTGGTGCTTAACAACAATTGTTACGGACACTGAGATTGGTGCTTAACAACAATTGTTACGGACACTGAGATTGGTGCTTAACAACAATTGTTACGGACACTGAGATTGGTGCTTAACAACAATCGTTACGGACACTCAAATTCTAAAATACATATGTGTTCACAGTGTAAGTTACCGTCAAATGTGGTTCGTGCTCTGCCTGCAAATATACTTTGTCTTGTGCTTCTTATGTACACAATGTTACTGCTACTGAGATTACTTTAAATTTTTTTTGCTAATTGTAGAACTAAGAATGTTGTTTATTATGCAAGATGTTCGCAGTGTAACATTTTACATAGGAAAGACAAAGAGAGCATTTAAAATAGGATCTTGAAACATCTGTATGACATATCTAAAGGTACACAGATTGATGCTTTAGCGAAACCCGTTAAAAACAATGACCCACATCATATGTTTAAGTTTTTTTGTACCGGAAATTATTTATGAACGTGATAGGGAAGCTGACATACAGAATAAAACAATGTGCTGAACAAACCTGGATTTTGCTATTAAAAGCATTTGCAGAACCAGGTTTAAATGACAGGTTATCTTTAAAACCCGTTTTAAAGTCACACCCATTACAACACTGAATTGGGGGCTTGGCAGTTTAAGGCATTTTTATTGGTCCATACTGAGGTGACAATCACTGCTAAGATTTTTTTTTTTAAATAGTCATGTGATTTGAATGTCTGCATTTGATGTGTTGCCTTGCAATTAAAAGTTTGCCTGCTCTGTTACTTTTACTATGGTTGGATGGAGCAGTATTGTACACTGTGAAGCGCTTACCAGTTCTTTATTAAAGTTAGTTGCTTGGACTCTGTGGCAGCCTGAGATTTCCTTTGTTTTGTATTGGTTCTTCACAAGCAGAAGGGGTACAACACTGGTACTCCACACAGCGATGAAGCACTGAATGACCTACAGTGAAACATGGAGGACACATCACTTCAGCAGGAGGCGCACCACACTGTATACAGAGCTATGACACTAGATATGTGGGGGATGTTCGGTAGAACAGGTAGGGTACACAGTACACTATATATGGGGCTAGGATACAAGACATGTTGGGGGTCTTCATTAGAAAAAGGTAGGATACACATTAATGTCGCACAGCACATTGTATACAGAACTATGATACTCGATATGTGGGGGGTGTTCATCAGAAAAGGTAGGGTGCATAGTACACTGTACACATGACTAGAAATGCCAGGCTACACTGCAGTACAACACTGTCCACCTCAATTATAAAAAGATGCAGCACACTGTAATGGAGGGTTATAAACTTTTTACTATTTGGCCACTAAAGGTGCATGCCCCAAACTATAAAATACACTAGTCATGCTAACAGGGGATTATACATCGTTTACAGAGTCCAATGCAGCACTGTATACCCTGTATTAGAAAAACGCATTATGCATTGTTATGGGGGTAATCTGTTCACAGAATGTCCAGCAATGCATCTATGTGCACCCCAGAATACAAAAGTGTACACTAGACACTCTAATGGGAGGTTTATATACTGTTAATGGGGCAACCAGCAATGCAGTCCTATGCATCCTACATAAAATAAACATACACTAGACACTCTAATAAGGTGGTCATTACATTGTTTATCGGCTGACCAACAATGAAGCTATGAAAATGCATCAAGCACTTTAATAGGGGGTTATACACTGCTTATGAGGTAGTCAGGAATTCAGCATTATGAACCATACATTACAAAGATGCACTAGGCACCCCAGTTAGAGTGTTTGTAAACCACTTACTAGGTGGCGAGAATAACAGTACTGTTCCACCACATAAAAAAAATGCACTAGGCACTCTAATGGGTTTATAGAGTCTTTACATGGTAGGACACACTGCAGCACTTGCACCCCCCCCAGTATAAAAATGCAACTTGTCCCTAACGCAGGCAGAGGTGGTCAGCAAACTGTTACTTGGTGGCCAGAAATGCAGCATAGTGCACCAGACATTATAAAAAAAGCACTACATGCTCTATTTGGGGGTCACACAGTGTTTATGGGGGTGCCATGCACTGCAGCACTGTGTACCCTACATTATAAAAATGTACTAGGCATTGTACTGGGGGAGGGGCTTACACACCATTAACAGGGTCTCTGGTAATGCAGCACCCTGCACTCTTACTTTACAGAAGCGCACAAGGCACTCAAAATGGGATTATACACTATTTAGGGGTGAGCAGCAATTCAGCACTGAGCACCAGACACTCAGATGGAGGGTTATACACTGATTATAGGGTGGCCAGCTGAGTATCACGGACTACTATACAATGCACCAGGCACTCTGATGGGGGTTATACACTGATTACAGGGTGACCAGCTGAGTATCACTGAGTACTATACAACATAAAATGCACCAGGCACTCTGATGGAAGACTAAACACAGATAATAGGGTGACCAGCTGAGTATCACTGAGTACTATACAACATAAAATGCAACAGGCACTCTGATAGGGGGTTATACACTGATTATAGGGTGACCAGCTGAGTATCACTGAGTACTATACAATATAAAATGCACCAGGCACTCTGATAGGGGGTTATACACTGACTATAGGGTGACCAGCTGAGTATCACCGAGTACTATACAATATAAAATGCACCAGGCATTCTGATAGGGGGTTATACACTGATTATAGGGTGACCAGCTGAGTATCACTGAGAACTATATAATATAAAATGCAACAGGCACTCTGATGGGGGTAGTTTATACACTGATTACAGGGTGACCAGCTAAGTATCACTGAGTACTATACAATATAAAATGCACCAGGCACTCTGATAGGGGGTTATACACTGACTATAGGGTAGCCAGCTGAGTATCACAGAGTACTATACAAAATAAAATGCACCAGACACTCTGATAGGGGGTTATACACTGATTATAGGGTGTCCAGCTGAGTATCACTGAGTACTATACAATATAAAATGCACCAGGCACTCTGATAGGGGGTTATACACTGATTATAGGGTGACCAGCTGAGTATCACTGAGTACTATACAATATAAAATGCACCAGGCACTCTGATGGGGGGGGGACGTTATACACTGATTACAGGGTGACCAGCTGAGTATCACCGAGTACTATACAATATAAAAAATGCACTAGGCACCTAAGCAGGGGTTTTGCACAGTGTTTATGGTATAGTCATCAATACGTGTACCCTGCATTACAAAAATGTACTACACACTCAGTTTTTTTATACTTTACAGGGTGACCAGCAGTGCAGCAAGGTGCACCTTACATTTCAAAAATTCTTTAGGCACTCGAAAGGATGGAGGCTTAACTTAAATGGGGGAGGGGGGTCAGCAATGCAATAGTGTGCCATCTACATTACAAAAATGTTGGCTAGACATTCTGATGAAGGAAGTTCGTACATTTTACTGTGTTGCCAACAATGCAAAATTTTTCTCTGTACTATACAATACCATACCAGATGCTTAGGGGGGACCTTAACACATTACTAGGTGAATGCAGTGTGTGCCCAAAGTCTGACCAGCAATAAGGCATGGGAATGGAGCATTATGCAACACTTATCCCACACATCTCACTGTAGGCGTAACTACAGTGTGGCATGCCTGTTTAGTTATCAGTAAGTATGGTGGACTACTATGGCTAGAATATTAGAAAGAACTTGGAACAAAGGGCAGAAAGATTCAGAACTGCACTGTTCGTACTACTGTTTGCTACACACAGTACATGAGTTTGTTTAAGCTCACTGTAGTATATTAAATTGTGAATGACACCAGAACTGTACCAAGTCATGCCATGTTAGGAGTTCCAGTGAGACTGCAGACCCATTCTCATATGCAAGCAGCATTTCTAATAACACATATAGAGAAATATAGCCTGGTTCCTCACAGCTGTGTTCTGCTTGCATGCCATTGTATCAGCACTATAACTGTCTCAGTACACAGATCTAGGACACAGTACAGCTGCGCTGTCTCAATCCACATATCTATACTGCTGTACAACTGCTCCAGCTCAGTGCACACATCTGGAATGCAGAACAGCTGCACCTGCTAAGTGCACAGATCTGGGACACAGTGCAACTGCACCAGTTCAGTGCTGGTCTACAGTACAACTGCACCAGCTCAGTGCTGGTATGCTGTACAGCTACACTGGCTCACTGCTGGTACGCTGTATAGCTGCACCGGCTCAGTACACAGATCTGGTACACGGTACAGCTGCACCAGCTAAGTACACGGATCTGGTACGCAGTACAGCTGCACAGCTGTACTGGCTCAATGCACAGATGTGGTGCACAGTTATCTGCACTGGCTCAGTGCCCATATCTGTGACATGATACAGCTGCACCAGCTCAGTGCAAATACCTGAGACACAGTACAACTACACCTGCTCAGCGCACAGATCTGGTACATGGTGAAACTGCACCATCTCAGAGCTGGTACATGGTACAGCTGTGCCGGCTCAGTGCACAGATCTGGTACATCGTGAAATTGCATCAGCTCATTGCTGGTACATGGTACAGCTGCGCCGGCTCAGTGCACATATCTGGCACACAATACAGCTGCCCTGGAAGTATATTTCAGGTGCTATTCCTGCTTCCTAGCTTATCTGCTAACATAGTGTCCACCATCTACCTGCTTGGTGCACAATCTTCACATCTTTGAGCTCTAAATAGGAAGCTGGCTTTTCCCTAGTTTTCTTTTGTGCAATGGCCTTAAGCAATGCATGACATGTCTCTAAAAATCATCCCAAGTTCAAGAGGTTACCCTAACATGCTTCTTTTCCATATTTTTTCAGAGCCACTGTCCTATTGCAGACTCCCCCTTCTGTCTGTCTGTCTCTCTTCCTCCCAAAGTGTATGTGTCACCATTCATACAAACATCTGTTAGAAAAATATGTAATAAGTAATAGTAATATACATGCTTAATGCATTCGAGATTTAAAAGGGTTAACACATTTATTCTGTTCACACTGCATGAATCTGCACAGCCATTAGAAACTTAACAAGAAGCATTCTATTTCTGCTAATGTCATGAAAATAATAAGAAGTAATTCATTTCTGCTAGTGTCATGAAAATTAACAAAGGGATATTAATTTCTGCTTATGCCATGAGAAAACATGCAGCTGTTAGAAGCTATTGATAAAGAAAACAATAGATGCTTGAAAGTTTAAACCGTAGTCAGCATTACTTGTACTAAAGCTAGAAATGTACCTTGAATCTAGGTAAAATGTAACACATGTATTAGAACAGTACAATAGAAGAATTGAAATGTTGCAATGGACTGAAATAAACCCAAGGCCAGGTTGTTTTTCTCAAAATGTTTTGCAGAATGACAGATATTTTAACTTGGTCAGCAATAAGTCTAACAATATTTCTGTAGAACATACAGAAAGCTGTGTCTAACTACGTCAGCAATAGAATGTAACATTTTCTATGTGACAGGAAGAGAACTGTATAAGTATAACCTACTAGTCATTAATCATTCAGACAAACCTTGTGCCTACATGCTTTGTCTCCTTGCTGCAAGTAATAAAGGGTACCTTGCTTGAACCTAACGTGAATTGGTCTTTGAAGTTTTTTCCTTTGACAGATTGGTCCTTCAGACCGGAACCCTCTCTTCACCTCGCATCAGACGGGCCAGGTGGTTGAAACCGTACGGGGAAGAAACCAAATTGGTTCTTCTTATCTGAAAAGTCCTCCGACTGAATTGTCGTTCAAAAGAGGCCAGCCACTTTCTGATCTGCGACTGAAGGACGGGTCTCCGCGAATTGGTGATCAATCACGTGGGCTCAGGTAAGGTGAATCTACTTTTTTCTGTTTTAGATCAGGGACTAGATATGTATTGTTTTTGTTAGACTGTATTTGTCTTACAAGTCAAGGACAAAAAAAGATTACTGTCTTGTCATATATCAGGAGAAACAGAATAAGTAGGCAGTCATTCTGAAGAGACTAACAAAATCCGTGGTACCACGTCAAAAATAAGAGAAGTTACGTAACGATAAAAGGGTAGAACAAAATGGGTAGTAATTGCACAAAAAGACCCCAAAATCCGCTGTTAACAGAAGACGCATAATACATGCAGTCGCAGAGCGCCAACAATATTAAATATTATTCAAAATGGGTTAATAAGTACGAATTCGATGGAAAATTAGAAAAATCCTCGCTTGTCAAACAACTCAAAACAGATTCCAAAGGTCGGGTAAAAAAGCAACGTAAATTAGGAATTCCTCAGGCACACAGGTGGATTGAGGAAGTAAACCATAGGGAACAAAAGAACAAAAATTCAAAAGCAATGTTTTTAGATAAAGAGGACAATAACTTAGTAATAGCATCAGCACCTCCGCCTCCCTTACCGGAATATGAAGCAAGTGAACAGGTTAGTCCACCCCCATGATATCCTGTGGTCACTGAAGATAGAGATATTATGAAAATAAAACTGACTAAAATTAGAGATCCCATCGAGACCAGGTCTCGAACAAAGGCAGGTAACTCAAATGAAGGCATCGAGTTATGGCAAATGGTTAAGAATTCACAATCTATAAGTGAAGAAGAAGAAATATGTCCACTTATAAAAGTACCCAACCCTCAGGCAAGTCAGGACAATCAGGACCCAACTATTTTAGTGTATAGACCTTGGACTCCGGAGGATATCCGGAAAGCGACTGAGGGAATTCCCCATCCAAAGGTTAATTTTAGAAAATTCTCAGAAGATTTACAAGGAATGAGGCTGAGTTATAACTTAAATGGAGAAGAGGTAGAAAAGGTAGTTAGACAAATTGTTGGGCCAGATTGGCATATGATTAGTGGGAACTGGAATCCCCGTGACGCTGCACAAAGACCCCTCCCACATAGCAGCACAGAATTAGACACCAGAGTAAAAGGTCTTACAGACCGCATCTCTGAAAAATGGAAACCCAGGGCAGACTGGACTTGCATTAATCAATGCATCCAACAAGAAGGTGAAACTATTGACCGGTATTATGCCAGACTATTAGAGTGTTTTAATAACCACTGTGGAATGCAGGTTCCTGAAAATCAAACACAAGATTCCCCATATGAACAGCAGTTAAAGAATGCATTTTTAAAGGGCAGTATTGCACCTATAAGCAGTTTTATTACAAAACACATGGTAGATCATCGTACAAGCAGGTTACAGTCATTACTTGAATATGCTAGGCATGCCGAAAGGCATTTTAATAGCAAAAAGAAAAAGAAAGCTCAAGTATTTTCTGTAGAAGATGGAGCAGATGTTTACATAGTACAGTCTGGGAAAAAGGGCAAGAAAAATGCACAGGGAAACAAACAATCTGATCAACGATCAGAGGACTTTGAAGGGCGAAAGAAAAGGGGAGAATGTTTTAAATGCGGTAAAAAGGGACACTTGGCAAAGGATTGCAGGAAAAATAAGAAGGCAACAACGGACAAGGAGGGTAAGGACTGACTATATGGTAGTCAGGAATCACTAAAAGGGGCTAGCAAAGAAGGGATAAATGAGAATGTGATAGAGGGAGTAGAGGAAGTGCAGGAAGTTAGTGACAATGAAGAAGATGAAATATCAGACCTAGCTTTATTGAGCTTGGAGCTTTATTTAGCAGACACAAAACCGGAAGTTACACTGTTGGTAGGAGGGAGGGAAGTCAAATTCTTCTGCGACTCAGGGGCATCACGAACCCTGATACATCCCTCCAAACTTCCAGAAACCACAGAGTCACCTGATTACATACTAGTTAAAGCAGCTGGGAGCCTCTCTCCCGTGACATTGCAATAGCTGATCCAGTTTCAGGACTGATACAAAAAAGCAAAATTTTTGTTTCTGCAAAATGCCCAGTAAACCTCTTGGGCAGATCTCATGCAGCTATTTGGTATAGCAGTAGTTCCAACCATGCAGGGTATGGAAGCACAGGGACAAATTGATACCTTTGCAGTGCAATCGGAGGGTGAAATGTTTTATTGGTACAGCCAGGACTTGGTTACAACTGGTCCAGGGACTGTAACCGAAGAGTTAATGAATGTAGCCCTCCCTTGACATTGATAAGCAACAACTGTTACACTGTACCCTGTATTACTGTAATACACCAGGACCTGATAAGGAATATGAGCAAGAATTGTTTAGGAATCATGCAAATAGATTGGTATCGCGTAACCTGTACTGGGATACAGAAGGGAACAGTGTAGCCAGCTGTTCATTGCCCCAGGAGTTCTTTGCACTTTATAAATCTAATAGATTACCACATGTTAGCCTAACCAAAAACAGAAATATAGAATGGGCAGACCTAGGAGAAAAAGTCACGAGATAGGAGAAACAGACAGAACTAGAACTGTCAGAACAGGGATTACAAATACAGAAGTTGAATTGGATAACTCAGACCAACCCAGCTGTGCACTTGCAGTCTGGCGAAGACAGCTGATTGACACTCCTGTTAAAGGAGAAAGAAAATGCCTTACGAAATATACCAGAGACTCTCTGGTCAAAAGGGAAATCAGATGTAGGACTCATTCGTACAGCGGGACCAGTTACTATCACGCCAAAGTCAGCATTCAGACCACAAAAAAAGACAGTATCCCTTAAGAAAAGATGCAGAGGCAGGAATAAAGCCTATTATAGCAGCCTACTTAAAGGAGGGATACTAGTAGAATTTCCCGATTCACCATGTAACACACCCTTGTTTCCAGTCAAAAAAGCAAATGGAGAATGGCGTACTGTCCAAGATTTACAAGCTGTAAATGATGCGGTAATACCAAGGGCACCTACGGTGCCAGACCCACACACCCTGTTGAATGATTTAAAACCTCAACAGAAGAATTTTTCTGTGGTAGACATCAGCAATGCATTCTTTTCGATACCGATACACCATGACAGCCAGTATTGGTTTGCATTCACATTTCAGGGGAAAAGGTATACATATACGCGACTACCACAGGGATATTGTGAAAGTCCAATAATATTCTCACAAGAAATGGCAAGCAACTTCGCGGGATTCACCCCACCAAGAGGCAGTCAGATTTTACTTTATGTTGATGACATCTTGCTGGCAGCCCCCACCCAGCAGGATTGTAGAGAAGATACCATAGCACTTCTACGATTTTTAGCCGCTGAAGGACATAAGGTAAATAAAAGTAAACTGCAGCTTTGGAAAAAACAAGTCAAATACCTGGGATATGTAATATCCAAGGAAAGCAGAATATTAGATGAGGACAGAAAGGTAGCAATTTTGCAAGCACCAAAACCCACTACCAAGAAGGAAATGATGTCCTTCCTGGGTACAACTAATTTTTGCCGGAGCTGGATTCCAAACTATGCTTTGGAATCTGCACCGCTAACTGACCTTATATATAAGAAGCCTATGGCAGCACAAGATTTATTACAATGGACACCAGAGGCAGAATCTGCTTTCTGCAAACTGAAGCAGTTAATAGCGTCCTCATTAGTTCTGGGATTGCCAAACTATCAAACGTTTTTTCCAAACTGTAGATTGTAAGCAGGGTTACATGACATCAGTATTAACACAACAGCATGGGGATAAGCAACGCCCCATTGCTTCCTATTCATCACAACTAGACCCAGTGGCACAATCCTTACCCCACTGTGTACAAGCAGTAGTTACAGCTGCAATGGCAGTACAGGCTTCAGCCTCAGTAGTCTTATTCCACCCTCTCACTTTGAGAGTACCTCATGCAGCCGCGATTATTTTACTACAAGAAAAGGTGGCATATCTTTCCCCTGCTAGACATCTTTCCTGTATGACTATATTGTTGAGCAAACCTCACATGACAATTGAACGATGCACGACATTAAACCCTTCTACTCTCACATGACAATTGAACAATGCACGACATTAAACCCTTCTACTCTGCTCCTGACCCCTGCAGATGGCACACAGCACTGCTGTCAGCAGGTAGTTGAGCAAAAGACACTACCTAGAAAAGATCTCACGGATGTCCCCTTGGATGATGCCGAGGTGACATACTACGTGGATGGCTCGTGCAAAAGGGGTCCTGCAGGACAGAACCTAGTAGGATATGCAGTAGTTTCTGATACTGAGATTATAGAAGCAAAACCTTTACCACACAACTTACCTGCACAGGCAGCAGAATTGACTGCCTTGCCACGGGCATGTACCTTAGCAAAGGGTAAATGTGTAAACATTTTTACTGACAGCCAGTACGCTTTTTCTACTGTACATGTTTTTGCGCAACAGTGGAAAAACCGAGGAATGATAACATCTACTGGCAAACCTATCAATCATGCACAGTTTATTTTAGATCTTTTAGAATCTATTCAGTTACCTCAGAAAGTAGCCATTTGTAAATGCACAGCTCACACCTAGCAACAAGATATGATTTCAAAAGGTAATGCGAGAGCTGATACAGATAAGTATTTCTTTTAAATGAGGAATTACAACCCTCTGAGATTTTAGATTTAGATATGTTAAAAAGAATGCAGACACTCACTATGCAAGCTGAAAAACAATGCTGGGTAAAACGAGGAGCAATTCTAGAAAAGGGGCTGTACATCTCTAGAGAAGGGGAACCGATACTACCATCTAATTTGTTTAGATATGCAGCTTTGTTGAGCCATGGGCAGTGCCATGTCTCAACAGGGGGAATGGTACAGCTGGTGAACCAGGTGTTCACAACGTACGGATTTACAAACTACTCTAAAAAATGTTGTTTGATGTGTCAGATTTGTAACAAACATCATGTACAAGGGGCATTAAAGCCCAAGCAAGGGAGTTTCCCTACACCACCATATCAGTTTAACACTATCTGTATGGATTTCATAGAATTGAACAAATGTGAAAATAAGAAGTATTGTCTTGTCATTGTAGATATGTTTTCCAGATGGGTGGAAGCCTTTCCAACCAAAAATCCAGATGCAGCCACGGTGGCAAAAGTACTTGTCAAAGAAATCATCCCTAGATTCGGCATTCCGGAAAGGATCTACAGTGACAATGGTACACACTTTGTAAACAAAACCATACAGCAGTTAAGTAAGCATTTCGGTATTTCTTTAAAAAATCAGTGTGCATACCATCCACAATCTGCAGGGCTAGTTGAAAGGCATAATGGTATATTAAAAAACAAATTGAGAAAATTGATAGCTGAGACAGGGAAAAATTGCATATACTGTTTACCCCTGGCACTGTTGAGCATGAGAACTGTCCCTACAGCAAAAGGATTGACTTATTTTGAAAAGTTATTTGGAAGGGCTTACTATACACCCCAGTGGAAAGTTCTCATGTCATCAGACCAGGAAGCTGATTTTACACTAGCTGAATATATGAAGAAAGTCATATTCTAAACATCTGTTGCAGTCAAATTCTGTTTCAGATAGAAAGAAAACCGAGACATCAGAAGTGGCAGTAGTGACACTTGGGGACTGGGTGTGGATAAAAGTTATCAAGAAGAAGAATTGGTCATCACCGAGGTGGGAAGGTCCCTACCAGGTGCTTCATTCGACACCCACTGCAGTCAAGATAGCAGAGCGAGCTTCATGGATCCACCTGACGCACTGCAAACTTGTTAAGAACTTTGAACTGGACAAAAATCTTACCTCTCCATTGGGGCCCTCAGCACAAAGTCTGGCTACAAAGGGGGGTCAGATCAATAGGACTGATCCGTCTCAACCCCAGTGAAGAAACCATCGGTGCTGAAGGTCCTATTAGGGCAGACAGTAAGAACACATATCTGAAATAAAGATGACAGGATCCAGTAAGATCCAAATGTACCTATTCAGAAGAGTCAGAGAAAGCAGGAATGCGGAACAACCATTTCCTCGGAAGTATTGCATAACCATCCTGTTGACTGTACTAATGACAATAATCTTTTTGTTGTGGCCATTCCTTTTTTCAGCCACACAAACTGGACTGAACAAGCATGCAGAGTTGTACGCAAAGTGTCACCCAAACTTCAACACTTACCAGGCAATCAAATATGTGTATGCTGAGATCTTCAATGTTTCGAATTGCTGGATTTGCACAGCTTTGCCCACAGCATATGGGGGGTTATTGTTAACTTCAGTTCCCCCTAGGAGCCAACAAGACCTGGGAAAACTTAGTCTATGATACATCAGATGTCACATCACAAGATAAAGTAGCATTGCACTTGTCTGTTCGACAGAAGGGGACTGTGTTTTTACAAAAAATGATACAGTTCAGGTAGGTTGGAGCAATTGCAATGTGACTGTTCCTTATAGATGCTACAATAAGACTGATAACACAGGGTCCTATTGCAACACAAGCTATGATTCATTTGTTTAACTGATGCATAGGACAACTGATGAAGTAAAACATAATGCTGACCTTTATAAACAACTGTCTATGATAGACAAAAAAAAAGTTTCATCCAGAGCCAGGACATAGTAAAGTTACTACCAAAGTAGAAGACTGCTATTTTGTATGTGGTAGGAAAGCATACAAGTGGTTACCTGAGAATTGGTCCGGCAGTTGTTATTTGGGGTACCTGGTTCCGGCCATATGACACACAGCAGTTTTACCTCAAGGGAAAATTCGGAATGTTCGACGAGAAATCAAGAAGCCTGTCAATCCAGTGGGATAAATCAATGCGGGCTGGAAAAATCATCATGCTGTGGGCTTAGGGAAAAATGGACCGTCACATATGGACTTGGGTGATACCATCATCTCGTGGGCAGGTGTACTGCCAGCATATGGAGCAACAAAATCAATCTGGGAACTGAGAAAATTGTCTAAACTTCTAGAAATAATGAGCAATGCAACCTTTTCTGCCATAGAATTGGTGACTGATGAACTGACTGCCATGAGAACTGTAATGCTTCAAAACCACATGGGTCTCGACTTCACCCTAGCGGTGAGAGGAGGTACGTGCGCTTTGATCCAGGAGGAGTGCTGTTCGTATATTCCTGACCATAAACACGAGATAGACAATCATCTTGAGGTAATTCAGCAGGTGTCAGCCTTGACCAAACCAGGACCAAATCCATTGACGGACTTTTTCCAGAGATTGTTTGGGGGAGTGGGGCAGTATCCTGATGAACATCCTGATTGCCATTTGTGTAGGAATGATCCTACTGGTGGTATGTGTGTGCTGCTGCATCCCCTGCATGAAAAGACTGATTAAAGACTTTACAGACATATCAGTTTCAGAAACCTTATACCAAGGTGCTGAACTTGAAGAATTGTTAAAAATCTGAAAATGCTTTCATAAGTTTAAACTGAATAACTCTCTTAACTGCAAATCCTGAGTAGGAAGAGGTTAGGGGAAGAAAAACTGTTTATGCTTATCTTGAAAGTAGAATAAAAGTATTAAAGGGGGGAAATGTTAGAAAAATATGTAGTAAGTAATAGTAATATACATGCTTAATGCATTCGAGATTTAAAAGGGTTAATACATTTATTCTGTTCACACTGCATGAATCTGCACAGCCATTAGAAACTTAACAAGAATCATTCTATTTCTGCTAATGTCATGAAAATAATAAGAAGTAATTAATTTCTGCTAGTGTCATGAAAATTAACAAAGGGATATTCATTTCTGCTTATGCCATGAGAAAAAGTACAGTTTTGTACCTACCATAAATGTAGATGTTCGAAGATCCACATTGCTGCAGTCCTAACACTTGGGTAGTCCGCTGTCCCAGTCGGCCCGAATACCAAAGTATATGGCTGACGTCGGTCAAGGCGCATTAGTCTGACGTCAGGACGTCAGGGTACAAATGTGCATGACCGACGTCATATCCTCAGTCTTTTCTTGCCCCAGATGTCAGAAGACCCTAAAAAGATAAGGCTAAAACCAAAAAACACCACACACTCCTGCACCAAATATATATACAATATATACAAATTTACAAGAGTATAACCTCACCCACACAACCACCCCTAAACACAGAGGGAAGGAGGGAGGGTATTGGACTGCAGCAATGTGGATCTTGAACATCTACATTTATGGTAGGTACAAAACTGTACTATGTTCTTCATACCACATTGCTGCAGTCCTAACACTTGGGTAGAATCCCAAAGCAGAGGTAAGGGAGGCTGGCAAATCATAAGGAAGCAGGAGCTGACAACATGCCCTGCAAAATAGCCGTGGCAAAACCAGCCCTAGATTTAGAGTAGAGAGGAAGGTGGTAATGCTTAGAGAAAGTATGCACTGAACTCCAAGTAGCTGCCTCCAAAATATCCTTAGTTGCCACCCCCCTTAGAAATGCTGTAGAAGTGGCAGTAGCCTTAGTGGAATGAGGCCTAATCCCAGCTGGAATCTCCTTGCCATGATGGGAATAACAAAATGCAATGCAAAACCCAATCCACTTAGAAATAGTTTGTTTTGACACAGGCTTGCCCTGAGAACTCAAAGCAAAAGAAACAAACAACTGCTGAGACTGCCTAAAATCCTTAGTCCTGCTTAAATAATAACGCAACTGCCTGTGTACATCTAAAGTGTGCAAAATCTTTTCCCCCTTATTTTGGGGATCTGCATAAAAGGTAGGCAAATGAATAGTTTGGTTTAAAGCCACACTAGAAACCACTTTAGGCATAAAGGAAGGATTAGTACGTAAAGATACCCTATCCTTATGAAAAATCAGGAAAGGCTCAACCGCCATAAGGGCCTGTAATTCAGACACCCTTCTTGCAGATGTAATGGCTAACAAAAAAGCAGTCTTCCATGACAAATATTTCAATTCAGCAGTAGCTGCAGGCTCAAAAGGTTGTAGAGTGAGTTTCTCCAACACAAAATTGAGGTCCCAAGCAGGAGTAGGAGCTCTACGTGGGGGTCTTATATTCTTTGCCCCTCTAAGAAATTGCTTGAACAAAGGATGAGAAAACAATGGTGGGTCACAATCATAGTGAGCTGAAATTGCTGCAGCATGAATCTTAATGGAAGAGAAAGACAAACCTTTGTCCAATAACTCAGTAAGATATTGAAGAGCCACACTCAAATTTGGCTCAGAAACATCCAAATCCTTTGCTGCACACCAAAATAAAAATCTCTTCCATTTTCCTGCGTACACTTTCCTTGTACTAGGTCTTCTGGCTTCCATAATCACATTCAAAACTTGTTGAGGAAGCTGAGACCTGCTATGGTTCAAAACAGAATATGCCAAGCTGTTAGATGAAGAGAGTGAAGCTTGACATTGAGCAGATGCCCGTCCTTCTGAGACAATAGGTGTGGAATCAAAGGTAAGGGCCATGGAGGCTTCCTTACCAGACTCCTCAGCAATGGGTACCAGTGCTGCCGAGGCCAATCTGGAGCTATTAAAATCATCCTTGGCTTGTCTTGTCTGACCTTTAGAAGTACCTTTGGGAGGAGAGGCAGAGGTGGAAAGGCATACACATGAAGATTTTTCCAACTGAAAGAAAGAGCATCCACTTTCCAGGCTGTGTGATGAAACCTTTTCGTGCAAAACTTTGGCAGCTGGTGGTTTAGTGGAGAAGCGAACAGATCTATGTCTGGAGTTCCCCATGACACTGTCAATGTCTGAAATACATGAAGATCCAGTTTCCACTCGTGGGGATCCATGATTTGCCTGCTTAACACATCTGCTAAGGAGTTCTGTGCTCCTGGCAGAAACCTTGCTTGAAGATTCAGCTGCAAGCTTAACGCAGTCTCCCACAAAATCATTGCTTGCCTGCATAGAGGATAAGAATGTGTTCCCCCTTGTTTGTTGATGTACCACATGACAGTTGTGTTGTCTGTTAGAATCAACACCTGCCCTGGAAGAAGTAAATCCTTGAAAGCCAGTAATGCAAACTGGACTGCTAACATCTCCTTCATGTTGATATGTAGATGCTGCAGTCTGGCAGGCCACTTGTCTTGTATCCACTTTCCATTCAGATGAGCTCCCCAAGCTGTGTCTGAGGCATCTGTCGTTAGAATCTGACTTGCCTCTGGCCGGGTCACAGAGAGTCCCTTGTTTAGGTGACATTCCTGAGCCCACCACAAAAATTCCTTTTGAATGCAAGGTATTATTTGAATGACAGTGTCCAAATCCTGGCAGTGCTGTGTCCATACATTTTGAGATACCATTGTAGCTTCCTCATATGCAGTTTGGCATTGGGAAGTACCAGAATACAAGATGCCATGAACCCTAAGGCTTGAAGGACTGTCCTTGCAGTCAGCCCGGATTGATGAGATAGTTGATGGAAGTAAAGAGAAAGATTCTTTTGTTTGTCCGGGGTTAAAAAGGCCATCTGGGTTGCTGTATTCAGTCTCACACCCAGAAAGCACATGTCTTGAGAGGGTACTAGACTGGACTTTATTTCGTTCACAGAATACCCTAGGCATCTTAGCACTGCTATCACATATTCCAAATGCTGAAGAAGCACGTCCCTCCCTTGAGCCAGAATCAGGCAATCGTCCAAATAAGGATAGATTTGTATTCCTTTTAGCCTGAAGAAAGCTATCACTGGAGCCAGAACCTTTGTGAATACTCTGGGCGCAGTAGATAAGCCAAAGGGCAATGCAGAGAACTGATAATGAGAATTCCCAGCTCGAAAACGCAGATACTTCCTGCAAATTAGTCTGATAGGAACATGAAGGTAAGCTTCCTTGAGATCCAAAGTTACCATCCAGTGATCTTTGCCCAGCAGAGGTAAAAGCTGTTGTAACGTCAACATTTTGAACTTGGGAATGTCCAGATAAGTGTTGAGGATAGACAGATCCAAAATTGGTCTCCACGTGTTCCCCTTTTTTGGTACTAGGAACAGGCGAGAATAAAATCCTAGGCCCCTTTCTGGCACAGGAACCGGCTGAATGGCCCCTATTTGGAGCAACAGAGAAATTTGCTTGTGAGCCTCTTTCCTTTGTTGAGGAGGAATGTCTGGCATGCCTTTGAAAGGAGGCAAGGTATGGAAATAAAACATGTAACCGTGGTGAACGATATCCAATACCCATCTGTCTTGGGTAATTAAATTCCAGTTTTCTTTGAAAAGTGCCAACCTTCCTCCCAAAGGTGCTGCCAGACGAGAAGATTCTGGCAGCTGAAAAGGCAGGTCATTGTGTCTGTTTACGAAAGGACTGACCCCTGCCCTCACCAGAAGACTGAGCAGGTGAAATCCCTGTTCTAGGCCTAAAAGAACCTTGAGCTCTGCCTCTACCACGTCTAGACCTACCCCTAGACTGGGAATCATAAGCAGGATATGTCCACCCCTTGGTAGGCCAATTTCTACTAAACTTGGAGGCTGAACCTGCAAAAATCTTTAACAGTCTGCATAGACTTAGCCTTGTCTTCCATTTTCTTTAGAACTGCTTCCACAGGCGAACCAAACAACACATCAGATTGTAAAGGAGCATCTAAAATCCTTGTTTTCACATGCTCAGCTAAATTCTGATCCCTCAACCAGGCGTGCCTGCGAAGAACCGAACCAGTGGCAGCCACCCTCGAAGAGGCCTGCACAGCATCAAAACCACATTGCAAAGAATGCTTACCCACCTGTTCAGAAACATGAACTAAATCCTGCAACTCTTTACACTCAATACCTTCCGCCAAAGCATCTACCTTAGACTTTAATTGTGAAAGGAGATAATTTTGGTATTTCAACATGTGAAACTGGCAATTCAAAGCTCTCATGGCCAAAGTGGAAGAAGTATACACTTTCTTTCCCCATCTATCCAAAGCCCTAGCCTCTTTATCTGGAGGAACAGGATTTTTAACAACAGAAGCCTTAACACCTTTAGGCCCCTGTGAAACAGTTTCTGGGTCTGCCCTAGGACTCTTAAAAGATACTTATGAGCTTCAGGCACCCTATAATATCTATCCGGTTTAACTGGAGCAGGAGGCAAAGAGTCAGGGTTCAGAGAAGCCTCTGCAAAACATCCTCTACCACATCTAGAACAGGAGGTATAGCTAAAGGCCTATGCTGGGGTAGAAACAAAATTCCTAAGCCTTTTCCTGGAATCAGAGAAATCCTGACCTTCCCATTTAAAATGCTCCCTCATGGAATGAAGAGTCTCTGAAAATGAAAAATCCTCAGGAGGAGAAGCAGAAGGAGTAGAATCATCTACATCAGAATCAGAGTAAGGGGAATACTCCTGCAAGTCTTCAGCCGAAGACTCAGAAGCATCCGAACACTGCTCAAAACTCCCAAGCTCAGGTTCCACCCTAGGCCTCTTATCAGGAGGGGGCATAGAACCTCTAATCATTGTAATCAAATCTTCTGCCATCTTAAGCATATGCTTCTTAGGCACAGACCCTGAAGAACTAGGGGTAACTCCTGAAACAAAACCTGGCCTGGCCCTGGGAGAAGCCTTGGAAACAGCAGGGGAGGGCCTAACCACCTTAGGAAGGGAAGGAAGAACAGCTACCTGAGAAGCCCCTTCCGCCTGGCCTACCTCCTGAGAGGTCACATCTTGCAGTAATAAAGTCTCTCCCTGGGATTCCAAAGAAATTTCTGGCTGAACCTCTGGCTCCACTGAGCCCTCTAAAGAACCGGCGTCCGGTACGGATGGTTCTTCCAGCCTAGGCTTTGGTGTTTTGTCCTTGCGCTTTTTGGACGAAGCGGGCGGAGCATCCGACGGCATTTTATAATTACACCGCTTCCCAAACACTAACCTGGCACAATCTAATCTTCTCTTTATAGTGCGTTTGTTAAATCTAGCACAAGAGCGACAGCCAACAACGTCGTGCTCAGGCCCTAAGCAAGGTATACACAAGGTATGGTAATCCCTATGAGGTATCTGTTTCCCACAAGAAATACAGTTATTCACTTTTTCTGACATCCGGTAAAATACTGAGGCAAGAAAAACCAAAATAATCCCCAACGGGTACTTAGCCAACTTGGATTCGGTCTGAAACTCCGACTTCGGAAAATCTCAGAACGCCAACCTGCACTTGCAAAACTGCTTCTGCATCGGACCATGCGGCAAAAAAGACTGAGGATATGACGTCGGTCATGCGCATTTGTACCCTGACGTCCTGACGTCAGACTAATGCGCCTTGACCGACGTCAGCCATATACTTTGGTATTCGGGCCGACTGGGACAGCGGACTACCCAAGTGTTAGGACTGCAGCAATGTGGTATGAAGAACATCATGCAGCTGTTAGAAGCTATTGATAAAGAAAACAATAGATGCTTGAAAGTTTAAACCGTAGTCAGCATTACTTGTACTAAAGCTAGAAATGTACCTTGAATCTAGGTAAAATGTAACACATGTATTAGAACAATACAATAGAAGAATTGAAATGCTGAAATGGACTGACATAAACCCAAGGCCAGGTTGTTTTTCTCAAAATGTTTTGCAGAATGAAAGATATTTTAACTTGGTCAGCAATAAGTCTAACAATATTTCTGTAAAACATACAGAAAGCTGTGTCTAACTACGTCAGCAATAGAATGTAACATTTTCTATGTGACAGGAAGAGAACTGTGTAAGTATAACCTACTAGTCATTAATCATTCAGACAAACCTCGTGCCTACATGCTTTGTCTCCTTGCTGCAAGTAATAAAGGGTGCCTTGCTTGAACCTAACGTGAATTGGTCTTTGAAGTTTTTTCCTTTGACACATCACACATTTAAGATATATCTGTATTTTGTCTGTATTCTAAATAATTCATTTTAACTTTCAACAATCATGCAGAACAGTAGGAAGCTGAACACAGCATCTGCATTCAGTTTCTCTGTTTTTGAGATCACTGCTCGCTCGCAGCTGTCCACCGTCCTGGCTTCTGCCCTCTAGTAATAACATCTCATACTTACTGATTTTGCATTGCTGCCCATTCCTACCCAGGGCCATACTCATTCCCCCATACTAACATTTTTTTATGTTACTGGTGATCTGTCGTGCTTTCTTTATGATTTAAGAAACAAATGCAAAGTTAAAGAACAGACCCTATGGCAGCACTAACATTTAATAAAGATTTCCATCTTCACTTATTTGTGAAATATTAGTTATTCCACATTGGTCATTCTGGGAATTTGCCTGTTGGTCATTCTGTGACTTTGCCTGTTGGTCATTCTGTGACTTTGCCTGTTATTTCCTTATGTGCTCAAGTTCTCTGTGTACTAAGTTTAGATGAACAGCAACTAGACATGGCTCCCAACATCACTTCATCATGTCACTAGGTGTGATGAAATGAGGCACAGAAGATGTTTGCAGAAATAATTTAATTTCAGTTTAGTTTCAAATGCCCACGTATGCATTTAACTTTTGTAAGCATCCTACAAGGAGCACTGGGATTCCTTGAAGGCAGTTGCTTTCAAAACACTTCTGCACATGACATCTAAAAAAAATTCTATATTCCCACAAACTTCTAGACTTGTACATATATAACACAAAAAACAAAAACTTGTGTGTTAAGTTGTTATCCTCATAAACAACAGCTGTAGGTGAAGACTGCAGCATCAAAATCACGTAAATAAAAGTCTAATAATATTTAATAATGGTCAAAATGTGCTCGCTATGTTAAGGTCTATAGATCTATAAATTCTGACTGGCTACAAAGAAGCTAAATTTAATACCTTTTAACCCCTGCCCACAAGAGAGGACTTGACAGGGTCTGCATTTTTAGATGAAAAGCTCCAGAGAAGTACTAATCAGATGCAGTTCCACTTCGCAATACGCAACAAAGCAAGTGTGAACAGAAAATCAGGTCCAGAAGATGAGCCCAAAGGCCATAACTTGCCATCAAATAGGGGCTCGGCCAGCGTATTCAGATGTAGTTCCATTTCGCAATATGCAACAAAGCAAGTGTGAACAGAAAATCAGGTCCAGAAGATGAGCCCAAAGCCCATCATCTGCCATCAAATACAGGCTCCACCAGCGTATTCAGATGTAGTTCCATTTCGCAATATGCAACAAAGCAAGTGTAAACAGAAAATAAGGTCCAGAAGATGAGCCCAAAGCCCACAATCTGTCATCAAATACAGGCTCGGCCAGCGTATCAGTCGTCAAAATATACACCAATATAAAAAACATCACTTCAAGGTACGACATAATGCCAGGCAAGTTAAGGAAAAGGAGAACCTGAAGGCAATTTTCATTTTTTTTTAAGATGGAACACTGAGGCCAAGTGTCTGTAATATATATGTAGCAGTCATCCAGTCCAGGGCTACTCCTGAAATGGGCCTGTTACATCCTTATCTGTTGTGTTTGCAGTGCTTGGTGTAGGGTAAGAGCATAGTAGGGCAAGGACGTAGGCCTGCTATGGTCAGCTACATACTGATCTCTCATTCTTGCATGGGGTAGGGTAAGGGAGTAGACTTGCGATGGTTAGTTGCATACTGAAGTCCCATTCTTGCATGAGGTAGGGTAAGGGCGTAGACTTGCTATGGTTAACTGCATACTGATGTTCAATTCTTGCATGGGGTAGGGTAAGGGCGTAGACTTGCTATGGTTAACTGCATACTGATGTTCAATTCTTGCATGGGGTAGGGTAAGGGCGTAGACTTGCTATGGTTAACTGCATACTGATGTTCAATTCTTGCATGGGGTAGGGTAAGGGCGTAGACTTGCTATGGTTAACTGCATACTGATGTTCAATTCTTGCATGGGGTAGGGTAAGGGCGTAGACTTGCTATGGTTAACTGCATACTGATGTTCAATTCTTGCATGGGGTAGGGTAAGGGCGTAGACCTGCTATGGTTAGCTGCACACTGATGTCCCATTCTTGCATGGGGTAGGGTAAGGGCGTAGACTTGTTATGGTTAGCTGCACACTGATGTCCCATTCTTGCATGGGGTAGGGTAAGGGTGTAGACTTGCTTAACTGCATACTGATGTTGTATTCTTGCATGGGGTAGGGTAAGGGTGTAGACCTGCTATGGTTAGCTGCACACTGATGTCCCATTCTTGCATGGGGTAGGGTAAGGCCGTATACCTGCTATGGTTAACTGCAGACTGATGTTCTATTCTTGCATAGGGTAGGGTAAGGGCGTAGACCTGCTATGGTTAGCTGCACATTGATGTCCCATTCTTGCATGGGGTAGGGTAAGGACGTAGACCTGCTATGGTTAGCTGCACACTGATATCCCATTCTTGCATGGGGTAGGGTAAGGGCGTAGACCTGCTATGGTTAGCTGCACACTGATGTCCCATTCTTGCATGGGGTAGGGTAAGAGCGTATACCTGCTATGGTTAGCTGCATACTGATGTTCCATTCTTCCCAGTGGCTTGTTATGCTCAACTACACCTTGCAGGGCACTTACAGTGAAGTACAGATATTACTCTATTTCAGCACCTTCTCCCTACATTAGGGAGCACACCATAATGAGTTTGACATTTTCTTGTCAGTACAAGTGTAAGGAATGTTTATGGATTCATATATATTCCAAAGTCATGGAGTCTCATAACCATTCTCGCCATGCACCCCCCCCCCCCCATTGCTCCTCCTTTTTTCCAAGGCCATACTGGTCAATCAGGACCAAAACTGTGGACACCCATCCAGTTATTTAGTTTATGTTTAAAGGAAGACAGTAAGTTGCAATGATTATAACACAGGGAAAGTCTGTTCTAGAGTTTTGGGGTGTGTTGGGTTATAAACCCATACTTTCACAGTGTTTGTTATATGATGGTGAAGAGTTTAAGTTCCTGGTTCTAGTATTGTTGCAGATACTGGACTTGCAGAGAAACAAAATGTTCAGGACAGTCAGACTCTAAACGCACAGTAAACAAGACAGGCATCTCCCTCAAAAAACAGGAAGACACTGAATAAAGGGATAGGGGCTTTCAGCTTCTCCTGGGAACTCGGGGACTTAAGGTCTGTGATAGTTTTGGTTAGGAACCATTGGAGTCTTATCAAATTGTTTGATATATTTAGTGAAATACATCCCAAAGGGGCACTGTATTCAATAATTAGCCCAATCAATGCTGAGTATAAAGGGGTGATTACAACGTTAGACCCTGATGACATTCCTTTGGTGATTAGTTGGGTTAAACAAAAAGACTCTCTGTCCACTGCTGTTACCCAATTGTCAAAAAAAGGGAGCTATCAACACAAGTACCTAGGTCCTTAACTAAATTTTCATCTGCAGAGATGTGCTGCCTGGACAGTAAGATGAGGGGAGGGATTTTCTACTAAAACTGATAACAGTATACTTTTTAGCATTATTTTGATCCCATTATTAATACACCAAGTGTTTATCAGGGAGAATTCATTCTGGAGGGTTTAGGTGTTAACAACAACCCATTGTTTGCGATTGTCTCCAAACTTTGCTAGCCAGAGGTCTGCTCTACTCGTCTGATTTATGAAAATCGAATTTCAAGGTACAAACCAAAAGGAAGGCTCTTGTTAATGAGAAATTTGGGGTGAAAAAAAATGTAAAAAAGCTAACTCATCTGTATACTTTACTTAGGAATAGACATGAACAAGAAAACACCGAATTAATTTATACACATGTACAGATCAGCCGTCTCTCTTTGTTCTTAAACAGTAATTCATGTAACCCTGCGACAGTAAAAACAACTTGTACTGATTACAAGTGAATCAGGCTGTATAAAAACTTCTGTAAGGGCAGCCAAGAGATGCTAGACTTCTGATATACTAGTCTTAAAAAAAAAAAAAAAAAAAAAAAAAAAAAAAAAAGCAAAAACGTGAACTGCTTATAGATTTTATACATATACATACATATTTATTTATTTAACATTTGTTAACCGGGAAACTCCGACTGGACACATATCCTTACAATCATGAATTTATTTTTATTTTAGTTGTTCCTATCCTAGTTAAAACTGGTTACATGTAGCTGCCCATTTCCAGGAGTGGCCTGAAAGCAGCTGGTCTTGATGATAAATTAATTAAACAGTAACAAATATTTCACCATGTTATATATAAAATTAAAATAACCCTATATAAAAGGCAACAAAGAAATGCTCATTCTAATGATACAGCCATTTCTTACAGATTCAGGATTCTAATATAGGTTCATAGGTAGGTAGGTAACTAGGCTATCTGTCCAAGGGCATTTATAAGCCTAGCCAGAGTGTGTCGGCTTTCGCCGCACCATTGATTAACTGATCCTCTGTCAAGCAGAGCCAATGAAGTGATCCCAGGGGTGTATTTTCTGTTACCCATTCATTCGTCAAGGTTTCTCTTGAAGAGTGCTAGTGAGGGGGCTCTGCCTAATGTAGTTTGGAATTTTGTTCCAAACCATGGGGAGTCTTTGTGACAGGAAACTATCCCTCCAGCATGTTCTATTTATTGTTGTGGCGAGGTTTAGCTCACTAGAGCATGTGGCTCGCAGTGACTTGGATTTCTTTAGGTGGAGCATGTCCATCAATTCTGAGTTGGACATGGCTTTGTAAGTCAGGCAAAGATCACCTCTGAGTAAGCGACATGCCACTGAGTACAGCCGGAGTTTTTTCAGTTGGGCTACATAGGACATATGTTTGAGGCCAGTAATCCTCTTGGTGAGGTACTTTTGTGGTCTTTCCAGCTGTTGGAAGTGTCTTGTGAGGTACATCCCAAATGGGGCATTGTACTCTATGATGGGTCTGATGAGTGCCCGAGTAGAGGGGCACTATAACCTCTTTATTTCTAGATGCGAACCCTTTAGTAATTAGATGGGCCACATAGAAGGATTTCCTAACTACTCTGGCAATATGACTGTCAAAGGAGAGATTACTATCTACCTGGGTCCCCAGATCTCTTATTACCTCTTCTGTATTAAGGGGCTGCCACCTATGTGGTAATTCGTGCATATTTTGTTTTTCCCAAACGGGATGACTATGCATTTTTTGGCATTTAGCTTGGGGCCATGACTTTAACACCAGGTGTCCATCTCAGTAAGGCCCTTTTGGAGGATGTCAGTGTCAGCCGGAGAGTCAATTATGGCTCCCAGTTTGCAGTCATCGGCGAACTTGGTTAGCCATAGTCCTCCTATGTTTGCCTGTACTTCTGAAAAGTATATGCCGAACAGTAGGGGTCCCAGGACCGAGGCTTGCAGGACACCACTTGTGACTGGTTTAGAGTCGGACCTGGAGCCCGCTATTCTTACCGTGTGAGTTCTGTCTGTAAGTCAGTTGGCAACCCATCTCGTGACGTAGGGGTCTATGTTCAAGCTGGTGGGTTTTTCTGTAATACCTGAGTGGGGAATGGTGTCGAAAGCCTTGGCGAGGTCAAGGTAGGCTGTGTGAACCACCTTTCCCTCGTCTATGGCCTTGGTGACTGTCTCAAAGAAGTCAACCAGGTTTAGTAGGCATGATCTGCCCTTAACAAAGTCAAACTGGGTCGAGTGAAGTGTTTGGAGGTTCCCAATGTCTTTGTTAATGAGTTCCATGAAGATGCGCTCCACAGCCTTGCAGACCAGGCTAGTCAGGCTTATGGGACGATAGTTACCAGGGTCAGTTGTAGCCCCTCCTTTGTGGAGAGTAATACACATTGCTGGATGCCATTCTATGGGCACGTAGCCTGTGAAGAGGCTGAGGTTAAACAGCGTGTTTAGGTGGGGGGGTTAGTTCGTTCTGTAGTTTGTGCAAGACGCAGCTTGGGACACCATCTGGCCCCATTGACGCCGTGTTTATGGCTTTTGAAAAGGGCTGTTTTCACCTGTCTGTCTGTGATTTCTGGGACACTACACTTTTCCAGTATTGTTGTGGGCCCTTTTGGGGGTGAGAGGGGGGTGACGTTTGCACTGAATCTATCTGCCAGGATGTTGGCAATATCAGTAGGTTCAGTATATTTTGTGCTATTTTGCACTAGTTCAGTGCACATCTGCGAGTTGCCACTTAGATTCTTAACATAGCTAAAGAAGGCTTTGTGGTTATCGTTTGAATCCTTGGCTATTTTTCTTTCGAAGTTAGCCTTGGATGATTTTATGAGGCACCTTAGTTTCTTACTGATACTGATCAGGGATGTCTTTCCTTCTTGGGATTTGCTTTCTTTCTGAACTAGTTTCCTCCTTTTATTGTACAGCCCGTTTATGGCAGGGGTCCACCAGACTGGCTTCCTTCTCTTAGAGGAGTGAGTCTTGGTTTTGCTAGGCATGGCATGATCCATGCATCCTTGCAGGTGCTCATAGAGTGCATTTGTAAAGTTTCTGCATCTTGGGCAGCGTTATCCTTTAGCATGGGGGCTGTAACACTTACCTCGTCTGTCTTAAGTAAGGTGAAGTTTGCTTTAGAAAAGTTTTTTACTGTGGTTTCCTTAGTTGGGGGTGGTGGTGGGGTGTGGACATCCAGAGTGATTAGTTTATGGTCTGATCTAACCAGTGACGGGTTGACCTCCGGGTGTGGAACACTTGTCGCCCATACTGGTGATGACCAGGTCCAATATGTTTTCACCTCTGGTAGGGGAGTTTACCAGCTGATCCAGGGCGTTGGTTGATGAATTCCAGGAAGTGCTGGGCCTGGGAGTTTGTACTAGAATAGTTTTCCCAGTGAATGGTAGGGTAATTGAAATCGCCCAATATCAGGGTGTTCGGTAGGACCTTCATGTTTTCCAGTGTCTCCAGAAAGGTGGAGTGGTGGTCCTGGGTCATGGAGGGTGATCTGTAGCAGGCCACAATTTGCATGAAGATTTGCCCGATGTTAGTTGCATGCACATGGATGATCTCAGAGGTATCATGCTGCTCCACTAACTTGGAGGTGTAGGTATCCTTGATGAATATGGATACACCCCCTCCTTTTGTGTTTCGGTCCGTGTTCTGTGGCCGAAACGTGTGGTATGAGATGTAGCCCGGTAATGCTGGGGGTGCTCTCTGGAGCCTTGAACCGGGTTTCAGTTACTGCACAGATGTCGACGTTCTCTATGCTGAGAAGTGCTTCGAGCGCATGCATTTTGAGATTTAAACTCCTGGCGGAGTAGCATAACCCTCAGTTTTGTGTTAATTGTGCTGTTTACGGAGGTGGGTTTGACTTTTGAGCCCTGCCTAAAAAGGCACTATGGGGGCAGCAAGAGCTTTGGCCAGTATTCGAAAGCCTAGGGTTGACAGGTGCAAGCAGTCTCTTGCGAAGGAATGCGGCTTGTTGAGCATGTGGTCCCAGGCTGACAGACAATGGATCCCCTTTGAATGACACCAAAAGCTTAGCCAATTGTTGACACTGATCATTCTTTCTTTATACTGAGGTATCATTCTTGGTGAGGGCAGGATGCTACTCAGGGTTAGGGTCATATCAGCCTGGGCTACATGATCAGAGAGCTCTTCCATGTCTCTTTTCATGTAGTCCAGGGAGGTATGTCTCAGGTCATTCACACCAACATGAATGATGACAGAGTCATAGTTGTACTTGTTCTGGAGTGACCTGAGTGCTTGTGTTATGTGGAGGACTCTGGCTCCACCTTCTGCTTGTCCAGCCTAGTGAGTGGGACGTCAAGTGTGCCTGACTATAGAGTTACCTATTACTAGTGTGTTAGGTATGTTATTTCGCCTTAAGGGCTGTCACTGTGCGGCACACTGATTTTGTGTTTTATGTGTTGTCTGGTTTGCAATGGGAGGTGCAGGTTGTTTGGGTGTTTGCTTTGGAGGTCTCTAATATGACATCTGAACACTGAATTTTTCAGTTTTGGTTAACTTCCAGGAACGGAGTTCCCAGTCATCCCACTCTCCCACAGCTATTAAATGCCCTTATACAACACAAACAGAAATACAAGTGCAATACAACACCATACTGCCCATTATGTGGCTCATAGGTGGTTACTAGGCTTGCCATCCAAGGGATCACTGAGGAGTCTTACCCTACTTTTCACTTCCCCCAAAGCACAGTTTGGTTAGGGTTACAAAGTAGGCAAATGAGGACTGAGGAAGTCCAACCATGTACCACAGGAGCTACGCACAGCCATAATCCTCTGCACTGCCTCCTTAACTGCAGGTTTTTAAATTTCCTTTTAAACTTGGATGCCTCTAGCTGGGCATTTCCTGAAGATGGTATAATTTATTCATCTGTGATCGCCAATGTCAAAACAGAAGGTAAACACCTGACAGCAATCATCGCATAGTGCTGCCAGTGCTTGTGGTTTTAGTGAACTCACAAGCTTGTGGTAAAAGGCATAAACAAAGCTGCAGCACACCAGCGTATCACACTCACTACTACTGTAACAACGAGCAGCACACCAGCGTATCACACTCACTACTACTGTAAACGCACAGCACACCAGCGTATCACACTCACTACTACTGTAACAACGTGCAGCACACCAGCGTATCACACTCACTACTACTGTAACAACGCGCAGCACACCAGCGTATCACACTCACTACTATTGTAACAATGCGCAGCACACCAGCGTATCACACTCACTACTACTGTAACACCACCTCTAGCCCTGGGATTACTGGGTAACTTCTGATGTTTCTCCAAAACCTAGGGTCACAATCTGCTACAGAAAACAACATGAAAGTCGACTCTTACAAGATGCTAAACTATCTTGTGCCAAAAACTTACCAAGTCACCTTCTGCTCCCTAAATTAAGGAGCACACCATAACAAACCCAAACTCTTCCCCATCTGCAAGACATCTTCTTCGGTAAATACAATCATGACTTCAGTTTCAAATTCATCACTCATAATATATGCAAACATCCATCCACAACCTCTATTTTCCGTATTTGAACATGGGGTTGGGGTGTGAGTTCAACAGTGGCAATTAAGAGCTAATGTTCACACCACTGGATGGCTTGCTTTGTCGTGGCCTTTCTTTCCATATCACACATGTGCACACGTGTGTGCACACACAGGCACACTCGCAACTATGACCAACTTAGAGTGTCCACTTGACATACTGCATGTCTTTGGAATGTGGGAGGAAACTGAAATACCCAGTGAACACACAAGGAGGACAGCTGGACTCCACAAAGAAGATACCCCAGTTCAGAATCGAACCATGTTCACTCACAAATATATTGTCTGCGCCAATGTGTATTAAACACTTTCTTCACAAACAGATATGCATTTTTTTAATCTGATCATTGCATAATGTAGAACTAGCTTGATGGCAGAAACTGGAAGATTTCTGCTCATGGAGGCATATGAAGTGATAGCCCAAAGTCATTTGTCCATTGACGGTGTGTTTTTAGCAGAGGGGATTGTGACTCTAGGACCACTACCTGAAACTGCAGCACATTATAAATTCATTTAGTATGCACCGTTATGCTAGAAGCTTAGATTACTAGAAATTAAAGCTTCCCAAACTAAAGTATGTTTTTTGAGATAAAAGAAATGGAAGATTCTCACTTTTACTTTAAGCACTGAGCAAAATCTGTTTCTATTCAGGTTGTAGCTTACCTCAGAGGCCAATAATCAGTTCACTGTACAGCCAGTCCTTAATGGTTACAGTGTAATGATTGCCATGGTCAGTAAGCACATCACTTTAAAGCCTTTTGACACTAGCGTTGATGACCTCTCTAGTAGTAACAATGACCTCTGATAACTTCTGCTTTATTCCTCACCACCTAAAAGCACACAAGAAAGGGGAAGAAGTCAAATTACACTGAAAAAGCAAGTCTACAAACCAGTCAAAGAAAAAGGTGGGCAGCAATGTTGGGCAAACTCTCTAAAGCACTTGGCAGTGCATTTGGTTAACAGATGATACCGTTAAAAATGATGTCCCTGTTTATGTATCAGCCCGGTCACTTCCTTCTGTAATACTGTATTCAGAGTGTCAGGGGGTGGGGGGGTGCATGCAGCCCTTTGGAAATTTCAGACCCTGCAGAAGAATACACTATGGAAAGTTTTGAATAAACCTGAGAGGGCCAGTGAGGCTGGCATGAAGATATGGATGCCAAGTTTCTGTGTAAAGACAGGTGGACTCAGGGTCACTGAAAACAGCAGAGGCTTAATTTAGATTCAGGAATACAATGTGATGTGGGACTTCTGAAATACAAGGACAGAGGTACCTCCCCTGTAAACAATGCCATCAGGCACATGCATCTTGCTAATAACGCCTTCGGTGAAATGCAGCCGTTTTATTTATACTTTTCAACAGTTGTGGAACTTGAAGAGCAAGGGCTGCAAGCTGTCATCTACCTCCCTGCACTCCCCCTCCCCCTCATCCTCTCACTCTCCTAATGCTTCCAGCTCTGTTCTCCTTATAAGGGCACAGTGGTTGCACAGCAAAAGGGGGCAGTGCAGCCTGACATCACACAACAGGGAGGCAAAAAAAAAACTTGAAAAAAGGAGCTAGTGCTTTCTAGCACTGTCTTAAAAAGGAGATGTCTGGAACTGCTGCAAGATCGATTCTCCTAGAGCCCATGATTACTATCCACCCTCCCAGAACGAAAGAAAAAAAAATAGAGCTATGATGAGTGTGAGAAGCTCAGTGACAGCAAACATTACAAAGGACAGCTGGGGGTGGTAATGCAGTATAAAACGTAAATGGGGATGCAAAAGTAATTTTCAATCAGCAATCTACGCATATTTTAATATTCCTATTAAGTGGCACAGCTTTGACAGAAATCCTAAATCCTTTTTGTCACATAGCTTTGTAAGAAATTACAAACACCTCTGGCAAAACTTATCTGCACAACTTTTTAACAAATCACACAATTTTCTGTATTTCTTTTGTCTAATAGTTTTATTACTATGGACCGCAACTTAAGAATTATATCTTCCACTCACATTTCATGGGTTTCCCTAATAATGACAATCCACATTTTGTGACAAAAAGCTGCTTATCAGGGAAACTAAGTTAATTTACTGTGAAATGAGCAGTTTGGCATCGGTTTAACATGTGACATCTAGCAGCTGCCAGATATACCCTCTGCACCAGCACTTGTTCTCTAGGATTCCCAGCACTCTCAGCTGTGCACTCTGGAGGCATCACAACTGGTGATTCAAAGCAGGAAGTTGAACAGCAGTGACACAGATGACCTCCTGCTGCTTTGTACATTTTCAGGGAATAATTTAATGAGGTAGGATGGGAAGAACAAAACCAAACATCAACTGTGTTCCTTTCATAAAGTTTTCCTGGAATGACTACTTACTTTTTAAAAAATCCTTATTCAATGTAATTGAAGCAAAATGCTACACTCTGCTACATACACCAGTTCATGAAGCAGGTCCGAGAATTATAAGCTTGTCAGTAACACTGACTTCTACTTCAGATCTCTGAAAGAAACTCAAGACATCCAACTAATAAGTAACATCAGTGGGAATCATGATTCTGCCATGTTTGCCTACCACCACTACGGAAAGGTGTTTTTTCATCCCAGTTTCCACATGGTCACTGACCTATCGCTCAGCTGTAGCCCTCAGACCCTGCCTACTGCCCATCATGCACCCACCAATTACCAAAAGTATTACCCTCCTTGACTGTGGTGAGGGTTGGAAAGGGGTGCTCTGAGCCATCAGACTTTATCTGTTACATTTTTTTTCTGATATGCCCTAATCTGGTCATATACATAATGAGGAAAAATGTACATTCCTGCATAACACCAATTAAGCCCCTATGTGAAGGCAACCCACTAAGTTTCTCCTGCTCAAGGTCAATCCTCTAACCACACTCAGTCAGTTGAGCATTCTATTGCCAGTCAGCAGTGCACTGCCAATGGATGGTTGTTAGGCCACGTCACCACTGACTACAAACACATGCCCTAACTCTGTGTCACAGCTACAGTGGAATGCTGTTAGCAATGCCACTTATATAGGTCTAGGATCAGACTCAGGTTTGCAAAGGGCGTGCTGGTAGTAGAACTGGTTTCATAAGCACAGGGGTGATGCCAAGATATGAAGATTCAGGACACAGTAGCAAATCTGGTTAAACAGGTACATAGGTGACACTGGGGTATGAAGATTTAGCACACACCAGCAGATCTGGTTCCATAGGTATGGGGGTGACACTGAGGTAAGAAGGTTTAGCACACACCAGTAGATCTGGTTCCATAGGCACAGGGCTGATGCTGGGGTACGAAGGTTTAGCACACACCAGCAGATTGGGTTCCACAGGTAAGGGGGTGAGGCTGACACACCAGCAGATATGGCTCCATAGACAAGGGGGGATGCCGAGGTGCAAAATGGTCCACGATGGAGCTGTAGCACAGACTACTATTACTGTTTGCATGATACATCCCATCAGAGGGTTGCCTATGTTGCCATTACTGTGAGGTCAGTCTCTGTTAGGAGAGGGCACAAACCATGCAGGGCCTCTCATCAATGATGCTGCATGACAGGAACACCTATCACAGTGCAAATAATTGTGCCTCACCAGCTGGCAGTGCTATCATACAACAGAACAAGCAGAGAACACATAGGAAGAGGAAGACAGAACCACATGGCTTGTAGACGACATACAAAAGTGCCAGTCTAAAGGAAACAACAAGCAAAAAAAAAATGGAATAAGGCCTACTAGAATTTCTTCCTCTGAGAACATGCAATACTGAAAGTTTTTGCATCCTGATTAAGTGAAAACAATCACTCATCAGAGGTTTAGAAATGAAACATCAAGTTTAAAACAAGAGTAGCAAATAAGTGAACAAGGCAGGTTACCTAGAATTAAATTTTATAATGAACTTACTGTTCATAGGTTCATAGGTGTGTACTAGGCTAATGAGCTTGGGGGCCTTTACAAGCCTAGCCCATAGGATTAACCTGGCTTTATGCCACCCAACCTTAGTTCCCACTGCCTCTATCGTGTAAAGCCACTGCAGCAATCCTGGGGTGAATTTTCTATTTCCCTACACTCATCAAGATTTCCCTTGAAGAGGGCCAGTGAGGTGCTATGTTTGACATGTATGTGAAGTCTATTCCATACCATGGTCAGTCTCTGGGTTATGAACCTGTTCCTCCAGCATATTCTGTTGATTGTGGTAATGAAGCTGAGGTCTCTGGAGCGTGTAGTGCGGAGGGATTGGGATTTCTTTAGATGTAACATTTCTAACAGAGCTGGGTCAGACATGGCTTTGTAAGTCAAGCAGAGATCACCTCTAAGTAGGTGATATGAGACAGAGAATAGTTGGAGTTTTTTTAGTCTGTTCAAATAGGACAAATGTTATAAGGCCTAGGATCCTCTTTGTGAGGTACTTCTACGGCCTCTCCAGTTGTTGTAGGTGTATAGTGAGGTACATGCCAAATGGGGCATTGTACTCAATGACTGGCCTAATGAGGGAAGAGTAGAGGGAGACAATGACCTCTTTCTTCCTGGATGCAAAACCCTTAGTAATGAGATGTGCCACATAGAAAGGCTTTCTGACCACAGTGGCAACGTGGTAGTCAAAAGAGAGGTTGCTGTCAACCTGTGTTCCCAGATCTCTTATAATGCTTTCTGTGTTCAGTGGACTACCATCGATGTGGTAATTCATAGGAATGTACAGTTGTGTACCTACCATAAATGTAGATGTTCGAGTGTATTCACTGATGCAGTCATTACACTTGGGTTATCCTGCTGGCAGGCTACCCGCAGTCGGCCTGAAGGTCCGGCATCGGTTGCTGTCGCCTCTTCCCTGACGTCAGTGCGCCAGGGGTATAAAAGATGCATCCGATGCCATTTTCTTCAGTTTTTCTTGCCCCAGATGTCAGGTGCCCCCAAAAGGGTAGGCTAAAAATTATGCCAATAAAAAAGCATGCACTAAAATAAACATTACCTTCATCTACAAGCAAATACACTACATAGGTGGTATAGGATAGAGAAGTATAGATATGTCCCAGCAAAGAAAAGGGGGATGGTGGGTGGGTAACCTGGACTGCAACAGTGAATACACTTGAACATCTACATTTATGGTAGGTACACAACTGTACCATGTTCTTCGTGTTTCACTGTTGCAGTCATTACACTTGGGTTGAATCCCAAAGCTGAGGTTGGGTGGCTAGGCCTAAATAGAATTAGGAGTGGCTATGAGGCCCTGCATAACTGCAGTGGCAAAGCCTGCTCTGGATTTAGAGTAAAGAGGTAAGTGGTAGTGCTTTGTAAAAGTGTGCACTGAAGCCCAAGTTGCAGCCTCTAAAACGTCTTTGGTTGGGACTCCTCTGAGGAAGGCTGCTGAAGTGGCTGCTGCTCTGATTGAATGTGGCCTAATGCCCTTATTCACAACATGGCAAATCAGTGCCTAACAGAAACGAATGCAGTGGCCTATCCATTTTGAAATAGTCTGCTTTGAGATAGCCTTTCCTTGTGATCCTGCAGCATATGCCACTAAGAGTTGTTCAGGCTTTCTGAAAGCTTTAGTTCTGTCCAAGTAGAAGCGCAGCTGTCTGTGTATGTCCAAAGAATGCAGAAGTCTCTCCCCCTTATTCTGTGGGTTTGGATAAAAGATAGGCAAATGAATGGTTTGGTTAAGGGCCACAGTGGACACTACCTTAGGCAAAAATGCTGGGTTTGTTCTCAGAGAAACTCTGTCTGGATGGAAAATTATGAAAGGTTCCACAGCCATTAGTGCCTGTAACTCTGAGACTCTTCTTGCCGAGGTTATTGCTAGGAGCAGAGCTGTTTTCCATGTTAAGAATTTTATCTCAGCTGTATTGGCTGGCTCAAAAGGAGGCAGTGTGAGTTTTTCCAAGACATAACTGAGGTCCCATGCAGGTATTGGCGCTGTCCTTGGAGGTCTTATGTTTTTGGCCCCTCTGAGGTACTGCCTTAGCAGTGGATGTGAAACAATAGGTGGGTCCGTATTGTAATGAGCTGAAATGGCAGAGGCATGGATCTTAATTGATGAAAAGGATAGGCCTTTGTCCAGCACCTCAGTTAGGTATTGTAAAATCTGAGGGTATTTGGTATAAGCGTGTCAAATACTTGTGTCTGGCTCCAAGCACAGAATCTCTTCCACTTTCCTGCATAAGATTTTCTGCTGCTGGGCCTCCTGGCCTCCAAAATAACATCCATAACTGCTTTAGAGAGAGGTGTGCTCTGAATGGTTACATTATCCGCCATGCTGCCAGATTTAGGGTTCTGAGCTGGCTGTGCAGGATCTGATTGTTTTGTTGGGTCAGTAAGTGAGGAATTAGAGGTAATGTCCAGGCTGGGCCTTGAGAAAAGCTCTTTAGGATTGGGTACCAGTGCTGGCGGGGCCAGTCTGGGGCAATCAGTATCATTTTTGGCTTCTCTTGTCTGACCTTGAGGAGTACCTTGGGGAGGAGAGGCAAAGGAGGAAAGGCATATACTGTTAGGTTTTTCCAGCTGAAATATAGAGCGTCCACTTTCCATGCTTGCTTGTGATAAGTCCTTATGCAGAATTTCTGTAGTTGGCAGTTGTGAGGGGAGGCAAACAGATGTATGTCTGGGCATCCCCATTTCCTTGTTATCATGCTGAAGATTTGTGGATCCAGTTTCCACTCATGAGGATCCATGAGGTTCCTGCTTAGGGATCCATGAGGTTCCTGCTTAGTTCGTCTGCCAGAGTATTTGCCTTTTCTGGCAGGAATTATGCTTGCAGGTGTACTTGAAAAGTCAATGCTGTGTTCCACAAAGTCATGGCTTGTCTGCAGAGGGGGTAGGAATGTGTGCCTCCCTGCTTGTTTATGTACCACATGACTGTAGTATTGTCCGTCTTTATCAGCAGCTGTCCTGGATGAAGTAGATCCTTGAAGGCTGTCAGGGCATTCTGAGCAGCTAGCATCTCTTTTTGATTGATATGAAGATGCATTTGGCTTGCGGGCCATGTGCCCTAAATACATTTTCCTGCCATGTGAGACCCCCAGGCATAATCTGATGCATTTGTTGTTAGTGTTTGCCTGGCTGTGGGTAAAGTGAATGGCTGTCCCTTGTTGTGGTGACAGGCCTGTGCCCACCATCGAAACTCCTGTTGCAGGCAGGGAATGAGGGTAATTAATGTTTCCAGGCTGTGGCAATGTTGAGTCCAAACACTTTTGTAGTTTCCTCATATGCAGTCTTGCATATGGAATTAGCAGAATGCAGGATGTCATGAAGCCCAAAGCCTGCAGAATTTTTCTTGCAGATAACTGGGTCTTTGTTGCCAACATTTTGAAGTACGAAGTCAGTTGCCTTTGTTTGTCTGGCGTGAGATAAGCCATCTGGGCAGTTGTATTTAAGCTTGCACCCAGGAATATTATCTCTTGAGAGGGTACTAGTTTTGATTTATTTTCGTTTACTGTGTACCCTAGGCAAATTGGTAATCTTTTTACAAACGCCAGATGCCTTAGTAGAATTGTCCTGGTTCTCTGCTTGAATAAGGCAGTCGTCCAAGTAAGGATATAGTTGAATTCCTCTTTGTCTGCAAAAAGCAATTACTGGTGCCAGACATTTTGTGAAGACCCTGGGCGCAGTAGATAAGCCAAAGGGCAGTGCAGAGAATTGGTAGTGCATTCAGCCAGCTATGAATCTGAGGTATCTTCTGCAAGATTGTCTGATTGGGACATGCAGGTATGCCTCTTTTAGGTCCAAAGTTACAAGCCAAGCCTTCTTGCCCAGCATGGGCAGAAGCTGCTGCAGAGTCAACATTTTGAATTTTGGAACGTCCAGAAATGTGTTTAGAAAAGACAGGTCCAGTATTGGTCTCCAGGCTTTGTCCTTTCTGGGTACCAAGAAAAGTCTTGAGTAAAATCCTTGTCCCTGCTCTTGCTGTGGTACTCGCTGAATGGCCCTCATGTCCATGAGGGATGAAACTTGTTTTTGTGCCTCTGCCCATTGATTGTGTGGCAGGTCTGGCATACCTTTTGCTCTTGGCAGGGTGTGAAAGTGGAACCTGTAGCCCTGAGACACTATATTCAGGACCCATTTGTCCTGTGTGATCATGTGCCAATTTTGTGAAAAAGTGCTAGTTTTCCCCCTAAGGGGGCTGCCAAAATATAAGTGCTTGGTGCTGGCAGAGGGAAGTCATTGGGACTGTTTCCTGTATGGCTGTGATTTGTCTTCTCTGCTTTTGGAGGTAGAAGCACCCCATTGTTTAGGCCTGTATGAGCCTTGGGGCTGGGATCTGCCTCTGGGGCATCTGTATCTGCCTCTTTGTGGCCTGTCTGACACTGGAAAGGACCAATTCTTTGTAGGCCAGTTCCTGCTAAATCTGGGTGGCTGTACCTGTAAGAAATCCTTAACTGGCTGCATAGATTTCGATTTGTCCTCCATTTTCTTCAACACCTCTTCTGCTTTAACACCAAAGTATCATGCTGTAATAGAGCATCCAATAATTTTGTTTTAACATGATCAGGCAGATTCTGTTCCTTTAACCAAGCATGCCTCCTAATGACAGAACCCGTAACAGCGGCCCTGCAAGAGGCCTCCAGAGAATCAAAACCACATTGCAAAGTATGCTTTCCAACTTGTTCAGCTGCATGCAATAAATCCTGCATTTCCTTGTTTTCTGCACATTCAGAATTTTGTCAACATTTTCTGTTTTAGCAGTGACATTAAGTATTGCTGATATTTAAGCATATGAAACTGACAATTTAAAGCCCTTACAGCCAAGGTAGCAGAAGTGTAAAACCTTTTTCCCCCATCTGTCCAGAGCCCTTGAATCCCTATCAGAGGGGGTAGGATTTTTCACAGTGGAAGCCTTGACCCCTTTGGGACCCTGAGATATAGTTTATGGGTCAGTGGCAGGGTTTTTATAAAGAAATTTATGTGAATCTGGAACCCTGTAGTATCTGTCTGGTTTAACAGGTGCAGGAGGTAAAGAGTCAGGAGACAGGCCGGACTCTGAAAAGACATCCTCTACAATGTCTAAAACAGGGGGAATAGCAAGAGGCCTGTGCTGGGGTAGTAAAAGAAAGTCTCTGAGCCTTTTCTTAGATTCTGAGTAATCTTGGCTCTCCCAGTGAAAGTGCGCCCTCATGGTATGCAGAGTTTCCTCAAAAGAATAATCCTCAGGAGGAGAGGCTGAAGGGATAGATTTCTTCAGCATCAGAATCCTCATAGGGAGGAAGAGAGTATTCCTGTTCAGAAGAGGAGGCAGAGGAAATGGAAACCTGATCTGAAGATTCATATTCTGTCTCCTGCCTAGGCCTTTTATCAGGAGGGGGATGGGAACCCCTGATCAAAGTAATAAGGTCTTCGGCCATTTTGAGCATCTGTTTTTTAGGCATGGAGGTCTGTCCATGGGATTGCTGCACTTGTTTCTTTGTCTTTAGTGGTGTTTTAGTCTTTGCCTTTGAAGCTGAAGTCGGTTTTACATATAATTGTGTACGCCTGAAAACGCCCTCAGAAGCAGATGCCTGCTCAGTGGCTCCGGACCCATCTGAGGGAATATTTTCAGAGTGTCCAATACCTTGAGTTTCCTGCGGCCTAGTTGGCTCCACGTGGGAGTCGGAAGTGGCCTGCGGCTCTGAGGTAGCGGGCGTCAGGGGCTGCAAAAGCACCTCACTGAGAACCAGCGAACCGGCGACTGGCTTAGAAGAAGCCTCGTCGTCAGTTTTGGACCTTGGATGCCTGTCCTTTTCCTTGCGTTTCTTGTGAACTGCGGTAGTCGGATGGCTATCTGACGACATTGTGTAATTAAATCTTCGGCCAAAGTAGTGAAAAGCAAAATCGTACCGACATTTAACTAGCAACGTCGTGATCAGGGCCTAGGCAAGGAATACAATAAGAATGGAAGTCCTTATGAGGTATTTGCTTCCCACAAGAAATACAATTATTAACTTTTTCTGACATCGGTCTGGAGCAAGAAAAAAGTTTCCCCAACGGGGTACTTAGCTTTGAAGACTTCGGATCTGAAATTCGAACATGAAAATCTCAGGAGTCGGCCGACCAGCACTTGCGAACTGCTTTTGCTTCGGGCACCGTGCGGCAAGAAAGACTGAAGAAAATGGCGTTGGCTGCATCTTTTATACCCCTGGCGCACTGACGTCAGGGAAGAGGTGACAGCAACCGACACCGGACCTAGACTTTGGAATTCAGGCCGACTGTGGGTAGCCTGCCAGCAGGATAACCCAAGTGTAATGACTGCAACAGTGAAACACGATGAACATCCAGGTTTTTCCCAAAGGGGATGAAGACAAATTTTTTGGCATTCGGCTTAAGGCCATGGTTCTAACACCAGTCGTTGGTCTCAGTGAGGCCTTTCTGTAGGATGTCAACATCACTCTGGGAGTTAATAATAGCTCCCAACTTGCAACTGTCTACGAACTTTGTTAGCCAGAGTCCCTTAGTGTTGGCCTGGACATCATAGAAAAGGAGAGGACCCAGGACCAAACCATGTGGGACTCGACTCATGCCTGGTCAGCAGTCTGACTTGGAGTCAGCTACTTTCACACTGTGGGTTCTAGTCAGTTTGCAACCCACCTAGTGATATAGCGGTTGATGCTTAGCCTAGTGAGTTTTTCTATGATTCATGAGTGGGGAATCGTATCAAAGGCCTTGGCCAGATCAAGGTAGGCTGTATGAACCACTTATGACTTTATCCACCGCTCTGGTGACTGACTCAAAGAAGTTGACCAAGTTGAGCAGGCATGATCTACCCTTCACAAAACCAAACTGTGTGGGATCCAAAGTTTGGAGATTCCCTATATCCTTGTTTATTAGGTCCATGATGATGCATCCCATAGCTTTGCATATCAGACTCGTCAGGCTAAAGGGGCAATAGTTCCCAGGGTCTGTAGCTGCCCCTCCTTTGTGGAGAGGGATGACTGTAGCAGTCCACCATTTGGTAGGGACAAAGCCTGAGGTGAGGCTGTGATTGAATGGGACACACAGGTGAAGTGCCAGTCCACTCTGTAGTTAATTTAGAACACTGCCAGGGATATTGTCAGGTCCCATAGAAGCTGTATTCGTGGCCTTGGACAGTGCTGTTTTAACCTGTGCAGCAGTAATACTGGGTGCCTGGAAATCTACTGGTATTGGAACTGGTCCCTTGGAGGAGGGGGGAGAGAGGGGTAAAATCGGCAGTGAATCTGTCAGCCAGTATATTGGCAATATCTGTTGGCTCAATATGGGAGGTACCACTGTGCAGTAGCTCAGAGCAAATCTGGGTATTGCCATGGAGATTCTTTACATAACTATAGAAGGCCTTGTGGTTTTCTTTACTATCTCCTGCAATTCTGTTTTCATAGCTAGCTTTAGAGGATTTGATGAGGGATCTCAACTTTTTGTTGAGGCTGATAAGGGAGTTTTTCCAGTCTTGGAACTTCACCTTATTGAGCATCAATTTCCTCCTTCTGTTGTAGAGTTTGTTTATGGCAGGGGACCACCAGACTGTCTTCCTTTTTATTGAGGAGAGCGTCTTGGTTCTGTTGGGTATGGCGAGATTCATGCATTTGTCTACATGTTCGTACAGTGCATTGGTGTATGATTTGGCAGTCATGCAACTGATCTCCATTTGCATGGGTGCCGTGAAGTTAGCCACCTCTGTTTTTAGGAGCCCAAAGTTAGTTTTGGAGAAGTTTTTCATGGTGGTTACCTTTGCAGGTGGGGGGGGGGGTGGATTTCCAAGATGATTAGTTTGTGGTCGGATCTAACCAGGGAGGGGTTGACTACTGGTGTACTGCAATGCTCACCCATGTTAGTAATCACCAGGTCAAGGATGTTGCTACCTCTAGTGGGGGTAAGAATGAGCTGGGCCAGGGCAATTGAATTAATGAATTCCAGGAAACGTTGGGCAAGTGTATGGTACATGAGTAGTTTTCCCAGTTAATGGAGGGGTAGTTGAAGTCACCCAGTATGAGAGTGTTAGGTTAGACCCTAATATTCTTCAGGGTTTTTAGGAACGTGGAGTGCGAGTCTTGGGACATGGTTGGGGACCTATAGGAGGCTACGACCTGAATCGCTGTCTTACCCAATGTCAGCAACACCTGAAGTATCTCAGATGCATTATGCTGGGCTACCAGTCTGGAGGTGTGTGCATCCTTTATGAATATGGAAACACCACCACCTTTGGAGCTTCAGTCCAAGTTCTGGGGCCGAAAGGTGTGAAATGAGTTATAGCCTGGTAGTGCAGCGGTGGTTTCTGCTGCCTTGAACCAGGTCTCTGTTACGGCACAAATGTCGATGTTCTCCACTTTAAGGAGTGCTTCGAGTGAGTGCATTTTGAGATTTAGACTTCTAGTGTTGAGCAGCAAGACCCTCAGATTGCATTTGTTTGTAGCTGTTATGGTGGTAATTTGGTCATTGGAAAACCGCCTAAAAAAGGCACTATAGGGATGGCAAGAGCCTTGGCCAGTATCCAGAAGCCCAGGGGTGACAGATGCAGACCATCTCTGGCAAAGCATCGAGATCTGTCAATCATGTCATCCCAGGCAGACAGATACTGGATCCCCTTAGCATGACACCAGAAACTTAGCCAATTGTTGAAATCAATCATTCTCTGCTTGTACTGTGGTATCATTCTGGGTGATGGTAGGATGCTGCTCAGGGCTAGGGTCATACCCGTCTGGGCTACATAATCCAAGAGCTCCTCCATGTCTCTTTTCATGTAGTCCAGGGAGGTACATCTCAGGTCATTCACACACGCATATACAATGACAGAGTCATATTTGTACCTGTTGTTGAGGGACCTGAGTGCGTGCGTTATGTGCCGGATCCTGGCATCTGACAGGCAGGTGACTGTTACTTTCTCCTTATTCAACCTAGTGAGTGGGACATCAGTGTGCCACACTATCGAATCACCTATGACTAGTGTGTTGGGCATGCTGTTTTGCCTTTGGGGCTTTGGTTGAGTGGCATGCTGTTTAGGAGAGTTATGTCTCTCGTGATTAGTGTTGTGTCGTGGTGGTTGAGTGCATTTCTGCCTTGGAGGTGTCTGCTGATTGGGTAGATTTTTATTGAAAGCCTCCACGAAGGTAGGTGTGTGGATTGTGTTTTCATGTGAAGGCAGTGCTGGTGTGTTTTCTGGAGTGTTGTGTGTTCCATGTGGTGTGGTGCAAATGTTGACCTTCTCCTCTTGACCAGCTACTCCAGTCTTGGCTCGAGAGTGCGTGGCTTCCAATTTGGATATACAAGTGCATCTCTCGCAAGTCTGAGTGTTGGGAGGTAAGAGGAGAGGGTTGTCAGTGTAAATGAGGCATTTGCTACATTGCCTCAGGATGCCCAAGTTTACCAGGTTAATAGGAGAATGCATAGAGAACTGATTTTTATACATGCCTGGAGGGGTGGGCATTAATAATAAGTGCTGGAACTGTTTACTTGTAGAAAGTTTAGTGCTGGTAGCACTTTTGTGTACTATAATAACTGCTACAAGAAGTTTGGTAAAGTGCTAGATGAATAAGCTAGTAAAAGTGTAGGAGAGGAGAGAACTAGTAGATCTAAGGGAAAAATTGAAGAGCAGAATTTCTGGCACCACTCAGAAGCTTACAAACAGTCCTGGACTCATCAAATCTGTATCTGGACTGTTATGGTGGTAATTTGGTCATTGAAAAACGGCCTAAAAAAGGCACTATAGGGGTGGCAAGAGCCTTGGCCAGTATCCGGAAGCCCAGGGGTGACAGATGCAGACCATCTCTGGCAAAGCATCGAGGTCTGTCAATCATGTCTGCTACAAACATAGTTACTGAATAAGTATCCAAAAACACTGACTGAGGTATGGCTCCAGTTCAAAGAAAAAGGTAAAAAAGTAATGAAAAATTCTTCAGTAGCAGTACTGGTTTATTACAAAGAGACACAAGCGCTTTCACCAATGCTTCATCAGGTGTACTCAATCAGATAATAACCACACCTTATATAGTAAAATCTATTGACATCACATAGCATGCAGTATAGTATTTAAAAAGACACACATATAAAAACACTTGTTAAAAACATATATCAATATACATAAAGTGTATAATATAAAATATAAATACATATGCATGTTCACAAAAATATTGTAAGATACATAAAATAAAAATAATAATAAAAACACCTCATCTCTTCAGACCCCTTTTTAAAAGAACTGATCTGATAGGTAGACTCTCATTTAACCCATGTCCAAAATTGGCCCTTAGCATAACAATCCATCTAGCCTCTATCTCCTCAGTTCTTAATCTAACATCACCCCCTCTGATATTCTCAGATGTTGTCCTAGCCAAACATGTCAGTAGAACAGGTAACAATCACATTTTTAAATTTCAGGTTCTTTCCACAACATCTGAGAATATCAGAGGGGGTGATGTTAGATTAAGAACTGAGGAGATAGAGGCAAGATGGATTGTTATGCTAAGGGCCAATTTTGGACATGGGTTAAATGAGAGTCTACCTATCAGATCAGTTCTTTTAAAAAGGGGTCTGAAGAGATGAGGTGTTTTTATTATTATTTTTATTTTATGTATCTTACAATATTTTTGTGAACATGCATATGTATTTATATTTTTTATTATACACTTTATGTATATTGATATATGTTTTTAACAAGTGTTTTTATATGTGTGTCTTTTTTAAATACTATACTGCATGCTATGTGATGTCAATAGATTTTACTATATAAGGTGTGGTTATTATCTGATTGAGTACACCTGATGAAGCATTGGTGAAAGCGCTTGTGTCTCTTTGTAATAAACCAGTACTGCTACTGAAGAATTTTTCATTGCTTTTTTACCTTTTTCTTTGAACTGGAGCCATACCTCAGTCAGTGTTTTTGGATACTTATTCGTTGGTGTTACTGGGGTTCCTGTTTGGTGTGGATTTTTGCTTCTTATAGTTACTGAATAGTTATTTTTAATGACTTGACTGTAAGACTACAGATGTGTGTGCGGCAGTAAGCAGAGAACAATCACTATTGTACTGGCTTACCCCCTGATATCCCCAGCACAGTCCTAACTATGAGTGAGGTATACATTACAGTCTATTCCAACAAACTTCTAAGATAACTAAAATGAACTTGCAAATAAAACAACAAATCTTTACCAGCGACACAAAATACTCAGCACATTTCAATATAATTCTTTATACAGCCAACCAGCTAACATATTTGAACAGAACATCCACCTACAGTTCAGGCATGGAGTTATTCAGGAATTTTTGCTTTGTGCTAAGAGACAAAACATAACATGACTTTTGATTACACCAAATATTCCTGTTACTAAGACACTTGTTTTTTGTAATCTATATGTAGGAATTCAGAAATCATAATCATAACCTGCAACCACTTCAGTTTTTATCAGGAGACATTAGAATGAAAGGAGCTGGTGCACCACAAAGCACTTAAGTAGACCTGGGTTTGAATCTCTCTATGTCCAACTAGACTTCATTGACTCCTTATTCTCTCCTGCCTGTTCTCTCCTTCCTTTTTCTCTTACTTTTGAAGCATAACAATGTATGAGCAAGTGTGCTTGCATGCACACACACACATGCGTGTTTATTACAGATTGCATGTAAATACATGCATATGTACAGGATTACCACCAAAAGATAAATATCATCCATTTATTTATTTTGTGTTTGGTATTTGAGTAAGTGAGCTCTTCCAAAGACTTTCTTCAGCCATAACATGAGCACTACAACGCTATAAGTACATAAACTGAAATAAGTCACACATAACATAAACAAAACAATAATGCATGATAGAAGAAGAAGCTTGTTCTTACATCTACAAGAATAGGAATAGTTGTTACATTAAATACAGAACAGTATTTACATTGTTGTAAGCATCTGAAAGACACTAAATACAGAACAATATTTACATTTTGTAAGCATCCGAACAACATTAAACACAGAATGGTATTTACATTGTTATGAGCATCTGAAAGACATTAAATACAGAACACTATTTACATTTTGTAAGCATTTGAATGACATTAAATACAGAACCATATTTACATTGCAACCATCTAAAAGCAATCAGTACATAATAGTATTTACATTGTTTTAGGCAGGTAAGAACATTTAATACTGCATCTGAAAAACATTAAAATACAGAACAGCATTTACATCATAAATAACAGCATTTACATTGTTATAAGCTTTTCATTGCTCAAATGGGTACTAAGTGATTTTTTTGAACTCTTAATGTAGACCATGTTTTTACCTCCTTAGGGAGATGATTCCAGGTGGCAGGTCCTACGAGAAAAAAGTCTTTCCCCTCTTGAAGTTTGGAAAGGGGAAGGGTCTGTTAAGTGCAAAGTCACCATTGTATCTATTTCCTAAAGAGTAGGTTTGTTCCCTGAACAGTAATTTCCTTCTTAAAGGAGGACTGTAGTTTAGTTTTAGTACTTTGAATAATAAACAAATGAACAGGAAATAGATCTACTTTCGCCAGTGTAAGTCTGATGATAATGCAGTGGTGTGTGTCAGTGGGCTAGCTAGTAATGCCAATCTGAAAAATGTATTTTCAGTAATCTGAATTAGCTAAGTATTGCATGATAAGTGGAGAGCTAGTGAGGGTAGGCAGCACTCAAGTTTTGGTAGATGAACATTTTTAGCAATGACTGTTCTGGCCCATGGTATTAAAAGATGAGAGATCTTGTAACACAGCCTTAACTAAGACAAAAATTCAGCAGTAATACTATCCGTAAAGACTTAGAAACTGTGAGATGCATCTAGTGTTAAACTTAAGTATTTGAAGTAAGGGACATTAGGAATATTATTTCCCACATTATTCTTAAGTGAGATAGTACACAAAATAGGATGCTTCTTGGAGAGCTGCAAACAACATCACATTTGTTTTGATGGGATTTAGTCAACACTTGCAGATGACCACTGGCACGACTGCGATTAATTTCTTTGCAATGGTGATTGTAGGTCATGGTGGGATTTGTTGCCCAATAGTAACATGTCATCTGCACAAAACTGAGAATAATGTAGGCAGATCCTCGGTGATATCATCAATGAATAGTAGGAAAAGATGTGGTTTAACAAAGCAAGCTTGGGGAACTTTTGCGTTTATTTTACTTTTTTTGGAAAACTAACTGCCTGCATAAATCTGAAAGAATCTTTCTGAAAGGTAATTTTTAAACCACATGAAGTCATTTCCCCAAAGTTAGTTTTCTAAGTTTCAGTAACAATGATTTTTGGTCAACTGTTTCAAGAGTCATGTCAACAAAAACTCCAGCTGTAAGTAGACCACTGTTTGTGTTATTATAAATGGCGTTAGTGGCAGAAATGAACACTGTTGTGGTTCTACAGACATTGCAAAATCCATGCTATCAATAAGCAGACCATAGCTATTAGTGTGTTTAAGCAATTGACTATACAGTATTTTTTCAAAAATGTTACTAATGGAGCAGAGGTTGGAGATAGGATGGTAATATTTATAGCCTTTGGGAGAGGTGACTTTGGGCAGGGGTGTGACAATTGAGCATTTAAAAAAGGGAGGTACAAACTGAAGATCAAATGCTCATAACTTTGACAGATATACAGAACATAATTTTGAAATGACAAGTCATAAAATGAATGCCTCTGGCAGTGCTACGTGCAGCTGCTGCCTGTGAAAATGTAAAGGTCGACACTAAAGTTAAGAGTGTTTTGGAAATCATGATAAACACATAAAGGGTGAATGGTACTGCATGAAGCATTCATGGTCACATGGTACAGTCTGGCTTTTTACAATTATCTTCATCATCAAAACTGATAGAACTGTACTTAGTGAGCAGTCCAGCTCAGTCTGACATGGACTTGTTAAAAACATATTCCTCAATAATGTACTGATGAAAGCAAACATGAGTCATCCTCACCTGTCTGGAAGGAGGTTATGGTTAATGGTACAAACACCAACATCCAAGTTCATTACACAATGGTCTAGAAGAGTCACTATCACAGTAACTGTCCCATGACCAAGGTGGAACAAATGCTGGAGCTAGAAAAATGTTGTTGAAGTACCTGTGATGAAAGACATGAAGGTGAACACATTTTTCTACACTGCAGAATATCACAGCAGGGCTTTGGTGTCAAAGGTACGGACAGCAGTTAAAATATCACCTTTGTTGCAGAGAGTAATTTTTTTTTGATTTCTGAACACAAGTCACTTCTCTCTCCCCACATGGCAATAATTTATAATGACATCATAGGTTCAAAGGTTGGTACTAGGCTATCAGCCCTAAGACCTATACAAGCTTAGCCATAACAATTCCCTGGCTATTTCTTCCCACACTATTTACTTCACTGGACCCCTGTCTAGCAGGGTGACTTGACGTGATCCCTGGGGTGAATTTCCTTTCTCCCATCCAGTCATCAAGGTTCCTTTTGAAGAGGGCCAAAGAGGTGCTCTGCTTGACACGTACGGGCAGTCTATTCCAGAGTCTGGGGAGTCTCTGGGTCAGGAACCGATCCCCCCAGCATGTTTTGTTTATTGTGGAGGAAACTAAAAATGTGGAAGCCAAGTAACTGCAAGACAGCATAGTCTGAGCTTTAAGAGCTTTCTAGTATAACTAGCCTAAACAAAATGAGGTTCAAAAAAGAAAATTGTGTTGTCTGGATATATTGGGGTGGCCAGACATGGGAATGTGTTTCAAAGTCTTTACTACATTAATCAGTAAAATTGTATAGTTAGGTTGTTTGGTCTCCAACAGGATGGAGCAACTATGAGGCAGACAACAAGAATTGCCCAAACTTATTACAATTATCACATCGATGGGACAGATAATTAGAGTTAAACTTTAAACAATTAATAATAATAATAATAATAATAATAATAATAATAACAACATTTCCAGCTAGCTTTTGGTCAGGTGTTCGCTTAGCTACCAAGAACAAATATGGCAGACCAATAAACTGCTGCAGTATTCTAGAGGTAGGCATTTTTGGCTGAATTCCAAGATAATTTTCTATTGGTTCTTTCATTTGCCTTGCTGAGATAAACAGAGTGAGGCAGCCTGCTTGTTGAGTTGATTTGAAGGCTTCCTGTAGGCTGAACACAGAGTATATGGTCATCTAAAGACCAGGAAAGTGCTGTTTTCTGTTAAACTGTATAATTTACAAGGCAACTATAAGTGCAAGTGTTACTCTATGCAGTTGTACTGTACTTTGCTACTGTTCGGTTAATAAACATGTTCTGTGGTAATAAATACAGTGATCTAACCATTATTGCCCTAATAAAGTGCCTCTGGTATCTGACCGAGTGTTTTCCTCTGCTCTTCCTAAATTTTGACAGCTGTCTTACAAGTTTTCCAGATACTTTTGGTCAAGTGTTTGTAGCAGTTTTGTGGCAGACAAATAAATTGCTGTTGTATTTGGAAAGTAGACATCTTTGGCTGGATTCTTAGCTAACCTTCTATATGTTCTTTCAATTTTCCTGCTGGGATAAACAAAACTGGGCACCGATGAGATCTGCACCACGTAAATTTGTACTAGATTCTCTAACAAACCTAGACATTCCCACACTCACTAAGAGACTGTAATTGTATTTTGCACGGTCTACTAAGTAGATTCAAGCCCAGTACTATCTTATATATCTTGTATCTGTTTAATGCATCTTGTCTTTAATACTCCCCCCCCTCCCTTAAACAACAAATACAGTAAAACTCTCAGTTAACCGGAGCTCAAGCAACCGGCAAAAAATTATTGAAGAAATACAGTGCAGCTTTCATGTGTTGCACTTTCTGTTTCCCCTGCAGGAACATACCTTACGTTTTTAGACTTTTAGAGTTTTAAAAAGGAATACAGGAATAAATTCGCTCTCTCCCCAACCTGAGAACAAGTCAAACCAAACAAAGAGTATAGGGTACATTATTAGTCAGACCTATTTTTAATAGTAGCTCTCAAGCAACCAGAAACTACAGTTATCTGGCATCTACCAATCCTCATGGGTGCGGGTTAACTGAGAGTTTACTGTATGAGCAATTTTTAAATAAATTAAGATACATTCCTGTAATATTACATATTGCTTTTCTCATTGCAAATATGACCCAACAAGAAAAAGATCAACTCTCTTTTATTCTGGTCCTGGAAAGTATCTCCATTTCTCTCTCCAGACCAGCCCGGTTGGCAATAGGCAAAGCAGTCCTCCTTATTCAACTTGAATATGGGCTCCCCATCATAGCCACACCTTCTAATGCAGAATGCATCCACTCTACGGTCCACTGAAAGCAAAATCTGTTGATTTACTTCCATCCCCTGGCCCCACCCCACTCCCCAGAAACCCCAATGTACCATCTCCTCCAGAACTCCTCCTAGGATCTCTTCTTTTGAAGCTACTGCAACTAGCTGCCACCTGGCATTTTGCTGTAAACTCCATAATGAAATTCCCCCTACTACCTCCATAATGTCTCCCAGTTGACTTCCTCCCTCCAGGCCCCTCAAACCAAAGTGCAATAAACCACACCCTCCTACCTCATTCTTGCATCCCAACTCTGTCAATCACTACCTCCCTTACATGAAAGAAAGTTCAGATACATCAAATAAAATTTAAATTTAATTGCACTACTCAAGATATTGGCACATCAAGTACGTATGTAAACAAAACACAATGTGCACCTAGAGAAAAGCACTGATCTGGAAGTCCATATCAGATCCAAACAAAATGGCAAGTTAATAAACCACCCTGGTGGTCCAAAACCACATATACAAAAAAAAAAACTATAATAAAAGAAAAAGGCTTCTTAAACTATACATCAAAACAAAGAACTCTCAAATAAAGGTTAACAGTAAAAAGCTACCGCAGGTATTAACACCATTAGGAATACAAATGCATCCCATGAATTCAATACTTGCATCAGAAGGTAAAGGCAACTACAAATCTTTCTTTAGTTATAATAAGAAACTAAGGAATAATACTCAACATTGATCAGACCTCATCTAAAATGGCACCACTAACTAAGATCCAGTACAGATAGCCAACAAACTAGGAAACTAAGCACATACAAATACATACATACAGATATTTCAAGCACAGGCATTAATAATGCCTTTCTAGCTTGCCAATACACCAAAACACTTGTTCCCATAATAAAAGTGTCCAGGCTGTTCTTAAAAATATCTAAACCAGTACTTACTTTAATGTAATTTGGTAGTCTCGTCCAAGCATCAGCTACTCTATCAGAGAACCAATTAGTCCATTTCTCATTCCTATAGAACCTTCTACACAGGTTATCTGATGATTCTCTAGTATGTTTTGATAACCCCAAACATTCCCAGAGGTAGTTGTCACTAAATGCCCTATATACCTGAATAAGATCTCCTCTTAGATATCTATAAGACGCACTGTACAAGTTCAGATATTTTAGTCTTTCATAATAACTTAAATGTTCACATCCATGGATACCTTTGGTATATTTCTGTTGTACTCTTTCCAGTTTACTCATGCTTGTTTTCTTAAAGGGTTTCCGCTGCACCCACAAAACAACCATGCAAAGCCCTCATATGCCACAGAATCTCAAACTCTACATCCTAACCAAAGGACATTTGTTAAAAATACTCTACAAATCGATAAACACATTATCCATCAGGTCTGATAATATATCCGCTTTGGAATGCAGGAGCAATACCAGGCAAACAGTCACAACATTAATATTCTTAGCCACATATATCTTTAAGTAAACACACTCGCAGGTTCTTTACCAGGCAAACAGTCACAGCATTAATATTCTTAGCCACATATATCTTTAAGTAAACACACTCACAAGTTCTTTACCAGGCAAACAGTCACAACATTAATATTCCTAGCCACATATATCTTTAAGTAAACACACTCGCAGGTTCTTTACCAGGCAAACAGTCAGAGCATTAATATTCTTAGCCACATATATCTTTAAGTAAACACACTCGCAGGTTCTTTACCAGGCAAACAGTCACAGCATTAATATTCTTAGCCACATATATCTTTAAGTAAACACATAGGTTATTTACCGGGCAAACAGTCACAACATTAATATTCTTAGCCACATATATCTTTAAGTAAACACACTCACAGGTTCTTTACCAGGCAAACAGTCAGAGCATTAATATTCTTAGCCAAATATAAACACACTCACAGGTTCTTTACCAGGCAAACAGTCACTGCATTAATATTCTTAGCCACATATATCTTTAAGTAAACACACTCACAGGTTCTTTACCAGGCAAACAGTAACAACATTAATATTCTTAGCCACATATAAACACACTCACAGGTTCTTTACCAGGCAAACAGTCACAGCATTAATATTCTTAGCCACATATATCTTTAAGTAAACACACTCACAGGTTCTTTACCAGGCAAACAGTAACAACATTAATATTCTTAGCCACATATAAACACACTCACAGGTTCTTTACCAGGCAAACAGTCACAGCATTAATATTCTTAGCCACATATATCTTTAAGTAAACACACTTACAGGTTATTTACCGGGCAAACAGTCAGAGCATTAATATTCTTAGCCACATATATCTTTAAGTAAACACACTCACAAGTTCTTTACCAGGCAAACAGTCACAACATTAATATTCCTAGCCACATATATCTTTAAGTAAACACACTTAGAGGTTCTTTACCGGGCAAACAGTCAGAGCATTAATATTCTTAGCCACATATATCTTTAAGTAAACACGTAGGTTATTTACCAGGCAAACAGTCACAACATTAATATTCTTAGCCACATATATCTTTAAGTAAACAGACTCACAGTTTTTTACCAGGCAAACAGTCACAACATTAATATTCTTAGCCACATATATCTTTAAGTAAACACACTTACAGGTTATTTACCGGGCAAACAGTCACAACATTAATATTCTTAGCCACATATATCTTTAAGTAAACAGACTCACAGGCTCTTTACCAGGCAAACAGTCACAACATTAATATTCTTAGCCACATATATCTTTAAGTAAACATACTCACAGGTTCTTTACCAAGCAAACAGTCACAACATTAATATTCTTAGCCACATATATATTTTAAATAAACACACTTACAGGTTATTTACCGGGCAAACAGTCAGAGCATTAATATTCTTAGCCACATATATCTTTAAGTAAACACATAGGTTATTTACCAGGCAAACAGTCACAACATTAATATTCTTAGCCACATATATCTTTTAGTAAACAGACTCACAGGTTCTTTACCAGGAAAACAGTCACAACATTAATATTCTTAGCCACATATATATTTTAAGTAAACACACTTACAGGTTATTTACCGGGCAAACAGTCAGAGCCTTAATATTCTTAGCCACATATATCTTTAAGTAAACACACTCACAGGTTCTTTACCAGGCAAAGTGTCACAACATTAATATTCTTAACCACATATATCTTTAAGTAAACACACACACAGGTTCTTTACCAGGCAAACAGTCACAACATTAATATTCTTAGCCACATATATCTTTAAGTAAACACATTTACAGGTTATTTACCGGGCAAACAGTCAGAGCATTAATATTCTTAGCCACATATATCTTTAAGTAAACACATAGGTTATTTACCAGGCAAACAGTCACAACATTAATATTCTTATCCACATATATCTTTTAGTAAACAGACTCACAGGTTCTTTACCAGGCAAACAGTCACAACATTAATATTCTTAGCCACATATATCTTTAAGTAAACACATTTACAGGTTATTTACCAGGCAAACAGTCACAACATTAATATTCTTAGCCACATATATCTTTAAGTAAACACATTTACAGGTTATTTACCAGGCAAACAGTCAGAGCATTAATATTCTTAACCACATATATCTTTAAGTAAATACACTTACAGGTTCTTGCCTCCCTTTTCAAGTGCTTAATATTGCTTGCCTCCCAAACAGTGGAGGGCTGTATAAGACAATGCCAGTTTAAATTTATGTCTACCCTTCCAATCAAGTCCAGACTCAAAGGTAGTCAGAGTAGTGCTTTGCTTGACATGTAGTGGTAACTTATTCCATAGGCTAGGAATAAGTTGGGTTAGGAACCGCTCGCTCCAATGAGTCTTGTTTACTTGTTAGTGTAGACTTAGGTGCCCTGTGTGGGTGTTTGTAGAACCACTGGTTTTGCAAAGAAATCAGAAGTCAAACATGACGGGGTCATCTGGGAACAGCATGATGGCTAGTGAGTATAATGAGACCTGCGCTAATCTATCAACACAGCTGAAAGACGTGTGGCCTTTCATTGTCTTGGTAAGGTAACTCTGCGGCCTTTCTAGTTGTGCGATGCATTTCGATTTACACATACCAAAGGGGACACTGTATTCTAGGATGATTCTGATAAGGAAAGAGCACAGCAGCAGGATGACTTCCTTGCATCTTGAAGACATTCTCTTTGAAATTAACTGGGCCAGACAGAAAGAATTCCTGACTGGTGGAAACATGACAATCAAATGAGAGAGAGGGAACAGCTTTTTTACCAAATGCTACTATAGGTTCATAGGTTCATACTAGGCTATCTGCCCTAGGGCATTTATAAGCCTAGCCAGAGTTGTGTGGCTTTCACCACCCCTTAGGTTTAAGAATACTATATCCATTAGTTTGCCGTGCCTCTGTCCAGCAGTGATACAGAGATGATCCCCGGGGTAAACCTACGATCTCCCATCCACTGGTCAAGATTCCTCTTGAACAGAGCCAGCGAGGTGCTCTGTCTCACATGGACCGGGATTCTGTTCCACAGCATAGGGAGTCTCTGGGTGATGAATCTGTCCCTCCAGCATGTCCTATTTATATCCGTGTTGAGGTTTAAGTCTCTTGCTCTTGTGGCTCTGGTGGATTTGGATTTTTTGAGGTGGAGCATGTCCATTAATTCCGGGTTGGACATGGCCTTGTATGTCAGGCACAGGTCACCTCTGAGCAGACGGTATGCGACTGAATAGAGCTGGAGTTTCTTCAGTCGGGCAGCATATGGCATATTTTTGAGCCCCTTTATCCTTTTGGTGAGGAACTTTTGGGGTCTTTCCAATTGCTGCAGGTGTCGGGTAAGATACATTCCGAATGGGGCATTGTACTCAATCATTGGTCTGATAAGTGAAGAGTACAGGGGAACAATGACCTCCCTTGATCTGGATGTGAATCCCTTCATAATCAGGTGGGCAATGTAGAAGGTCCTCCTAACCACTTTGGCAATGTGAGTGTCAAAAGAAAGGTTACTGTCAACTTGGGTCCCCAGGTCCCTGATAACCTCTTCTGTGCTTAATGGATTGCCACCTATGTGTTAACTTGGTGTTACTTTGTTTTTACCAAAGGGTATGACTATACATTTTTTGGCGTTTAGCTTAAGGCCATGGCTCTGGCACCCGTTATCCGTTTCTATGAGACCTCTCTGAAGGATATCTGTGTCTGATGGATTTTCAACTATGGCGCCCAGTTTGCAGTCATCTGCAAACTTTGTCGGCCACAATCCTCCTATGTTTGCCTGCACTTCTGAAAAGTAGATGCCGAACAAGAGGGGGCCCAAGACTGAGCCCAGTGGGACACCGCTTGTGACCGGCTTGGAGTCTGACATGGCACCAGCAACTCTAACCCTGTGGGTTCTGTCCTTGAGCCAGTTTGCAACCCATCTTGTGACATATGTGTTTACATTTAAGCTGGTGAGCTTTTCTATGATACCCGAGTGGGGTATTGTGTCGAAAGCTTTTGCAAGGTCAAGGTAGGCTGTGTGAACTGCCTTACCCTCATCAATGTCCTTGGTGACTGTTTCAAAAAAGTCGACCAAGTTCAAGAGGCATGATCTGCCCTTGACAAAGCCGAATTGGGTAGGATCCAATGTCTGTAGGTCCCCTATGTCTTTATTTATGAGTTCCATTATGATCCTCTCCATAGCTTTGCAGACCAGGCTTGTTAAGCTTATGGGGCGGTAATTACCAGGGTCCGTAGAAGCACCGCCTTTGTGGAGTGGGACCACAGTTGCCGTACGCCACTCTTTGGGCACGTATCCTGTGGTAAGGCTAAGATTAAACAGCAGCCTTATGTGTGGGTCTAGTTCCTCATTGAGTTCGTGTAGCACACAGCCGGGGACACCATCCGGTCCCATTGATGCTGTGTTTTTAGCTTTAGAGAGAGCAGCTCTCACCTGGGCATTTGAGATGATTGGGAGGCTGCACTCTGCTGGGATAGATATTTCTCCTTTTGGGGGGGAGGGAGGGGAGAAATTTTCACTGAACCTGTCTGCCAGTATGTTTGCAATGTCTGTGGGTTCAGTGATTTTTGTATCATTTTGGACTACTTCTGAGCATATCTGGGAGTTTCCACCCAGATTTCTAACATAGCTAAAGAAGGCCTTATGATTGTCTTTTGAGTCCTTGGCGATTTTTCTCTCAAAGTTGGCCTTGGATGACTTTATGAGTGATCGTAGTTTTTTACTAGTATTGATCAGAGATGTCTTCCCTTTTAGGGATTTTGCTCTATCTTGTAGTAGCTTTCTCCTCTTGTTGTAAAGTTTGTTTATGGCTGGGGTCCACCAGATCGGGCGCTTGCCTTTGGTGGAAAGGGTCTTGATTTTATTTGGGATTGCTTGATCCATGCAATCCTGGAGGTGCTCGTAGAAAGCATTTGTAAGGGATTCAGCAGCGTCAGTTGTGGTTTCCAATGGCTCAGGGGCCTTGAAGGATACCACACCAGTCTTAAGAAGTGTGAAGTTGGCTTTTGAGAAGTTCTTCACTGTGGTCTTTTTTGTTGGGGGTGGGGGCAGGATGTGGATCTCCAGTGAGATTAGTTTATGGTCTGATCTCACCAATGAGGGATATACTTCCGGTGTGGAGCATTTTGTCCCCATGTTTGTGATGATCAGGTCTAGTATATTTTCACCTCTTGTGGGAATGGTGACAAGTTGTTCCATAGCATTTGAGTTTATGAACTCCAGGAACCTTTGGGCTAGGGTATTGGGACTTGAGTAATGTTCCCAGTCTATGTTTGGGTAGTTGAAGTCACCCAATATGATGGTGTTTGGAGAGACATTTATACTCTCCAGTGTCTTCAGGAAGGCTGTGTGGGGTTCCTGAGTTTGAGAGGGTGGCCTGTAACATACTACAAACTGTAGAGCAGTTTTGCCTATGGTTAATTGCACCTGAATGGTCTCTGATGCTTCGTGAGTTGCCACCAGCCTGGAGGTGTGGGTATCCTTGATGAATATGGATACACCCCCCCTCCTTTTGTGGTACGGTCCGGGTTTTGGGGCCGGAACGCATGATATGAGGTAAAACCTGATAGTGCCGGGTGCTCTCAGGAGCCTTGAACCAGGTTTCAGTCACAGCACAGACATCGATGTTCTCCATACTGAGGAGGGCTTCGAGGGCGTGCATCTTGAGATTTAGACTTCTGGCATTGAGCAGCATTACCCTTAGTTTTTTTCCATTATTGTTTTCTAGGGCGGTGGGTTTAGAATTTGAGCCTTGTCTAAAAAAGGCACTAGGTGGGTGGCAAGAGCCTTTGCCAGTATCTGGAAACCCAGGGTGACAGGTGCAAGCCATCCCTTCATAAGCAGCGTGGCTTGTCAAGCATGTCATTCCAGGCAGACAGACATTGGATCCCCTTAGAATGACACCAGAAATTAAGCCAATTATTAAAACTGATCATTTTGTCTCTGTATTGTGGCATCATTCTTGGTGAAGGTAGGATGCTATGCTATACCTTTTTCATTTAGTCTGAAACCGTTTTTAATACAGTATGTATCTACATATTCCATCCATTGCTGGAGCGCAGACAACAGTGCCCAGCTTGCAGTCATCAGCAAACTTGGTCAACCACACTTCTGCAATATTGGCTGGGATGTCTGCAGTGATCCCTGTGGTACCCCACTTGTTACGTTCAGAGATAATACCAACAACTTTCAAAAAAGTACAGTTTTGTACCTACCATAAATGTAGATGTCCGATAGACATGCAACTGCAGTCATAACATGTGGGTTGTCCTGCCTCAGGCAGCCCTCGGTCAGCCGGATTCCAAAGTCTGGGTCCGACGTCGGCTGATGTCGCATTTCTCTCCGACGTCAGAGCGGCTGGAGTACATAAGCATCAGCCGACGCCATTTTCTTCAGTGTTTCTTGCCCCAGATGCCAGGTGCCCTCCAAGGAAGGCTGTAATCAAACTGAAAGACAAAAACAGGATTACAAACAAATACATGAGCAATAAAACAAATACACCATAACAGATATCCCCAGCTAAGAGTAAGGGGGATAGGAGTGGACCCTAGGCATAGAGGGGTATGGAGGGAGGGAAAACCCGACTGCAGTTGCATGTCTATCGGACATCTACATTTATGGTAGGTACAAAACTGTACTATGTATTTCAAGAATGCAACTGCAGTCATAACATGTGGGTAGAATACCATAGCTTAGCTGGGGGAGGAGGTATGCTCTAGGAAAGAGATGGTGTGGCAATCAAACCCTGCAGGACTGCCGAAGCAAAGCCTGCTCTGGATCTGGAATATAGAGGGAGATTGTAGTGTTTGGAGAATGTATGCACGGAGCTCCATGTAGCAGCTTCTAGAATGTCCTTTGTAGGCACCCCTCTTAAAAATGCTGTAGAGGTGGCTGTAGCTCTGGTGGAATGTGGTCTGACATAGGCTGGAACAGTCTTCCCATGAAAGGAATAACAGAATCTGTTGCAATGTCCAATCCATTTAGAAATAGTCTGTTTTGAAATTGCTTTTCCTTGGACTGCAGGGGCGTAAGCTACAAAAAGCTGTTCAGACTTCCTACTGGCCTTGGTTCTGTCCAGGTAGTATCAAAGTTGTCTATGAATGTCCAAGGTATGCAAAAGTCTTTCCCCCTTATTCTCAGGATTGGGGAAAAAAGCAGGCAGATGAATGGCTTGATTTAGAGAAACCCTAGATACCACCTTTGGCATAAAAAGTAGGGTTGGTCCTTAATGAAACCCTGTCTCTGTGGAAAATAATAAAGGGTGGTATTGCCATTAGGGCCTGTAGCTCCAAAACCCTTCTTGCTGAGGTAATTGCCAACAGGAAAGCTGTTTTCCATGAGAGAAATTGCAAGTCAACTGAAGCTGCTGGCTCAAAAGGAGGTAGAGTCAGTTTTTCTAAGACAAAATTGAGGTCCCAGGCTGGCACTGGGGCCTTTCTTGGTGGCTTAATGTTCTTGATTCCCCTGAGGAATTGTCTTAGTAAGGGGTGAGAGAAAACAGGAGGATCAGTGTTGTATCTAGCTGAAATAGCAGATGCATGTATCTTTATTGAAGAATATGAGAGGCCGCTGTGTAACATATCTGCCAAATATTCCAAGATGAGTGGGATGTTCAGTAATGATGCATCATGTCCCTTGCTGGTATTCCAATTGCTGAATCTTTTCCACTTTGCTAAGTAAACCTTTCTGGTGGATGGTCTTCGAGCCTCTGTTAGTATCTGCTGAACTTCCTTGGAGAGAGATAAGCTGAAGTTATTTATGGGATCTCCCAGGCTGTTAGCTGCAGTGTCTGAAGGTTTGGATGCAGTGTTTCGAAATTGTGTTGAGTCAAAAGTAGAGGCCACTGAGGGAGGGCCCACCTCCTTGTGTGACATATGCTCCGTAGTAGTGGGTACCAGTGTTGTCTTGGCCAATCCGGAGCTATTATGATTCCCTTGGGCTTCTCTGCTTTGATCTTTAATAATACTGAGGTCATCAGTGGCAGAGGTGGGAATGCATAGATTGCTAGAGAGTTCCAGTTGAATGAAAGGGCATCTATTTTCCAAGCCTTTGGATGGTATGTCCTTGTGCAAAATTTTGGTAGAAGATGATTGAGGTGAGAGGCAAATAGGTCCACTTCTGGCTTGCCCCATGTCAGTGAGTTGTCTGAAAGCCTTCGGATGTAACCTCCACTCGTGTGGATCTGTGAAATTCCTGCTTAGGCTGTCCGCCAACACATTGTCTTTTCCTGGAACAAACTGGGATTGTAACTGGATGTTTAGACTCAGTGATTTCTCCCAAAGCTGCATTGTCAGTCTGCAAAGGGGGTAAGAGTGGGTGCCCCCCTGCTTGTTTATGTACCACATCACAGTGGTGTTGTCTGTCCGTATCATTAAATGGCCTTGCTGGAGTTGGTGTTGAAAAGCCTCGATAGCATGCATTACTGCCAGCATTTCCTTTTGGTTTATATGCAGATGTGTTTCCTTTGGAGTCCATTGTCCTTGTATACACCTGCCTTTCATGTGCGCCCCCCATCCAAGGTCTGAGGCATCTGTAGTCATGGTCTGTGTTATCTGTGGTTTTTTGAATGACATACCTGTGTTTTCCTGGCTCACCGAGGCCCACCATAGGAATTCCTTTTGTAGGCATGGAATGAGTGGTATGATTGTCTCCAAGTTGTTGCTGTGTTGAGACCAAATGCTTTTTAGGTACCATTGAAGCTTTCTCATGTGTAGCTTTGCTAATGGAACCAGTAGAATGCAGGATGCCATGTAACCCAGGGCCTGTAGGAATCTCCTTGCAGTCATCTGGGTGAGTTTTGCTAAACCTTTGAAGTATTGAGTTAACTTCTCTTGCTTGTCTTCTGTCAGGTAAGCCATCTGAGAGGCTGTGTCTAGTTTGGCTCCTAAGAAGATTATTTGCTGGGATGGCTGCAGTCTTGACATTTGGAAGTTGACTGTGTATCCCAGAGCTTGAAGTAATCGTATGACATAATCCAGGTTTTTTGTCAACATCAATTTGTCATCCGCTTGTATGAGGCAGTCGTCCAGGTACGGGTAAATTTGTATACCCTGGAGCCTGCAATGAGCAATTACTGAAGCCAGGCATTTTGTAAATACTCTGGGCGCAGTAGATAAGCCAAAGGGCAATGCTGAGAATTGATAATGCTCTGGCCCTGAAAGAAATCTGAGGTATCTTCTGCAGCTGTGTCTGATAGGGACATGCAGGTATGCCTCCTTGAGGTCCAGAGTAATCAGCCATGACTCCTTGCCCAGCATGGGAAGGAGTTGCTGTAGAGTCAGCATTTTGAACTTTGGTACTATGAGAAAGGTGTTTAATGCGGACAAGTCCAGTATTGGTCTCCATTGAGATTCTTTTCTTGGAACAAGGAACAGTCTTGAGTAAAACCCTGTTCTTGTTCTTGTTGTGGAACTCTTTCTATTGCTTTCATTCGAGTCAGCAGAGTGATTTGCTTGATAGCCTCTGCCCTTTGATGTTGTGGTAGATTTGGCATGCCTTGTTTTCTTGGTAAGGTATTAAAATGAAACCTGTACCCTCGGTCTATAATGTCCAAAATCCATTTGTCCTTTGTCAGTCTGTGCCAGTTTTCTGCAAACAGAGATAATTTCCCGCCCGAGGGAGCTTCTAGTTGTTCCCTGGTAGGCGGTAGTAGAGGAAAGTCATTGAGTTTGTGGTTGTTGGGCAGGTGAAACCCCTGCGTCACTTCTTTGGTTTCCTGGCTGCCATTGTCGTCCCCTGTAAGGGCCTCTGTATTGGCCTCTTCCTCGGCCATGTCTGTTCTTACCCCTTTGAAACTTTTCTGGATTAGGAAAGGACCAGTTTTTTGAAGGCCAATTCCTACTGAATCTGGGGGGTTGAACCTGGAGGAAATCTTTCACAGTCTGAACTGATTTTGCTTTTTCCTCGATGGTCTTTAACACATCCTTAGCATTTGCACCAAAAAGCTTGTTCTTTTCCAAAGGTGCATCCAGAAGTTTTGCTTTTACATGATCTGGTAGAGGTTGATCTTTTAACCAAGCATGTCTACGCATCACTGCCCCTGTCATAGCTGCCCTACATGAAGCTTCCAGTGCATCATATCCACACTGCAGGAAGTGATTGCTTACTTGCTGAGTGTTATGTACAGCTTCCTGCAAAGTCTTCCTGTCTAAAGGATCCGGAGAAGTTAATGTTTTTTGTAAATCTTCTAAGAGATAATCCTGATATTGGAATATATGAAAAAGGCAATTTAAAGCTCTCATAGATAAGGTAGTGGATGTGTAAACCTTTTTACCCCATCTCTCTAATGACCTTGCTTCCCTGTTGGAGGGCAAAGGATTTTTTGAGGTGGAGGCTGAAACTCCTTTAGGCCCCTGTGAAATAGTTTCCAAATCAGCAGTATGGGCCCTGAATAAATGGGAATGAGTTTCTGGGACCCTGTAATACCTGTCTGGCTTGGCTGGAGCAGGAGGAAGAGAATCAGGGGTAGCACTAGAATCAGAATACAAATCATCCAGAACATCAAGTACAGGAGGAATAGCTAAGGGCCTGTGCTGAGGCTTCTTAAGGAAAGTCCTAAGGCGTTTCCTAGAATCAGAATATTCCTGACCTTGCCACTTGAAATGTTCCCTCATGGTGTGCAGAACTTCCTCAAAAGAAATATCCTCAGGAGGGGAGGCCGAAGGTATGGAATCTTCTGCATCCGAGTCCTCATAGGTCTGGAAGAGCTCTTCCTGGCTATCAGAGTGGACAGAGCCCTCAGAGTCTTCATCAGGAGGAGAAGGGTCAGAGGGTTCAACCCGGGGCCTTTCATCAGGAGGAGGCTGGGATGCTCTCTCAGGATGGGCCTGTGAACCTCTGATCATGGAAATTAAATCAGCAGCCATGGACATAATTTGTGTCCCCGGAGTCGGCTGAGGTAAGGATTTGGAAGCAATATGCTTTGTTTTGCTGACTGCCTTAGCCCTAGTGTAGGCCTTAATAGACATGGCCATAGGAGGCCTGGCAGCTCCACGTGCAGGAGTGACCTTGTCAACAGCAATGGTCTCGGGTATTTCCTCGGTTTCGGTATCCGGAGGAAAGTCTATAACTGGCGTCGGAGTAATGTCTGGAATCGGAGTCGTCGGTAATGCGGTGTCTTCGGTTCGGAGCGGTGGAGAGACAGTCTCAGAGGGAACCGGAGCACTCGTGCTAGGTTTTGGCGTGGAGTCGGTGGTAGACGCGGGCCGAGGATGTCAGTCCCGGTCTTTTCGCTTTTTGGGAGTTTGCGATGTCGGAGGATCCGATAGCATGGTGTAAGCAAATTTATCTCCGAAAAAATCTTCAGCGAACTCCGCCCGGCGCCTGAGAGTGCGCTTGTTGAAGCGAGCACAGGCTACACAGGCCGAGACGTCGTGGTCTGGGCCCAGGCAAGGGAGGCAGTAAGAATGGAAATCCTTATGAGGTATTTGTTTTCCACAAAAAAGACAATTGTTAACTTTTTCAGTAATTTCTGACATCGGCTGAGGCAAGAAAAGGTCCCCAACAGGGTACTTAGCTTTTTTGATGACTTCGGTATCGTAGAATACAGGAGCTGACCGACCGGCACTTGCGAACTGCTTCTGCTTCGGGCACCGCGCGGCAAGAAAGACTGAAGAAAATGGCGTCGGCTGATGCTTATGTACTCCAGCCGCTCTGACGTCGGAGAGAAATGCGACATCAGCCGACGTCGGACCCAGACTTTGGAATCCGGCCGACCGAGGGCTGCCTGAGGCAGGACAACCCACATGTTATGACTGCAGTTGCATTCTTGAAGGACATCTGGGATCTGTGAGACAACCAATTTACAACCCAGCTGATAATGAAGGTTTGCATCACGTTTGTCTAATTTTTTAACAATACCACCATCGGGGAAATTATTAAAGGCCCTGTCCAGACTAAAATAAGTAGTGTGCACCAAGTGACCATTGTCCAAAGTCTCAGTAACTGTTTTCAAAAAAAAAAAAAAAAAAAAAGCTTATGAAGTTCATGAGAAAAGGACCTGCCCTTCACAAAAAATAAAGCGATTGTGATCTAGATCAGTGTGTCTGCACAAGTAAGTTCTGCTAGGATACCTTCCATGGCTCTGCATACAAAGCGATTGTGATCTAGATCAGTGTGTCTGCACAAGTAATTTCTGCTAGGATACCTTCCATGGCTCTGCATGCAAAGCGATTGTGATCTAGATCAGTGTGTCTGCACAAGTATGTTCTGCTAGGATACCTTCCATGGCTCTGCATACAAAGCGATTGTGATCTAGATCAGTGTGTCTGCATAAGTAAGTTTTGCTAGGATACCTTCCATGGCTCTGCATACAAAGCGATTGTGATCTAAATCCGTGTGTCTGCACAAGTTCTGCTAGGATACCTTCCATGGCTCTGCATACAAGGCTAAGAAGGCTGATGGTCCTAAAATTGCCTGAAACTGTAGAGGGGCCTCCCTTGTGTAGGGGAGTCACAGTGGTATCAGGCATCAGGCTCAACACCTGCAGATAAGCTGAGATTAAAAAGTTTAAGTACTGGCTCAGATAGTGTATACTCGCAGCTGATGAGAATGCAACCTGACATTTTGTCTGGTCTCATGGAAGTACTACGTTTAGTCTTTGATAAAGAATTTAAGATTCATTGCAAAGTGATTTCATGGGAAGCTAAAGTTTCAAGGATACTTGGGGGTAATGACGTGGGCAGGTGGGGAAAAGATAGCACTAAACTGTCTGCTGATATACTGCCTATACCCTAGCAATTAGAACATGTGATATTACTAACACACCTTATTTTCCTGACCCAAGTTAAAAAGACGTGTAGTTTCCTTTGGTGTCTGTAATGACTCCAGTTCCTTGCTGGCATGTTTTAGTGTGGTCTTGAGATGGGGGGGGGGGATTTTTTATAATGTTCATCGTTTTACTTCTGTTATACAATTTATTAATACAGGAGTTCTACCGGAGAAGTTTATTTCTGAATTTACCATTATATTTAGGCTGGGCAGGCACCGACTTCTATGCAGTTGTTTAGGTGTTAGTAAAATTTAAACATAAATGTGACAGCCCATTTTGACAGGCCCATTTGCAGGGGATTGTTAGTAAATTTACAGAGATCTTCTACAAGCTGAAGTAGAACACCAAAAAGACAACAAAAGAGGTCAACAATGTTCAGCTTCTTTAATAATCCACAACAAATCACTCAGTAAGCCCTTTCATCTGATGTCAGACGTCTTCAGAGAACACTGATTTGTCGTTGATTATTAAAGAAACTGAAGATTATTGAGCTCTTTTGTTGTATTTTGGTGTTCAGTTTTGCTATATACAACTTTCTCTGTTTTTATTTGTTTTTTTTTTTTTTTTTTTTTTTTTTTTTTGCAAGCTGAAGTAGGCTTGCCCTGGGTGAAGTCCCTAAAGATAGGCTCATTTCTGTTGGAGTGTTGCCACTTGGCCTGACAGACAAGATGACCAACTTGTGTTCAGACTTAACCAGAGACGAGGAAAACTGGGGTGGAGCACAAGCAGGGGCCAGGATGGTAATGTCTACGTCAATTCCAGCCTACAGTTTTACATATTGCTCTAGTACACCGACATTAAAAAACTCCAGGAAATGATGAACAGATCCATTTTCAGAGGTGTAAGTGTGCCAGTTAGTTGATGCTTAGGTATTTGAAATACCCTAGCACGAAGGTATCTGGTTTGACATCTAATCCCTCAATGATGCTAAGGCAATTTCCATGACCTCTGAGGGACATTAATGGTGATCGGTAGCTAGAAATTAAGTAATACTTAGATTTGTTAATGTAGGTTTGGATCTCTAGGTCTAAGTTAGTATTGTGGATAATTTGATTTGAGGTGACAATACTTCTGACAAATACAGAGAGCACCCCACAGTTGCCCACAATGACAGGCACTAACCCCTTCTATAAAAAAAATATGTCCCCATAACTGTACAAATGCGAATGTGTTCAACATGCAGGAGGACATCAAGATCCGTGATCTTTCTGTTTAGGCTCCTAGGGCGGAGCAGGAACAGTATGTTGTCTGAACTGGAGTTTGAGTTTGCAACAAAGGAATGTCCAACAGCCTTAAAAATAGCCACTTCGTGTGGCACTAAAATGTTTTAGCCAGTATGCAGAAGCCCTGGTATGAGAGGTGTAAGCAGTCCCTGGCAAACCAGGAAGTCTTATCTATCATCTCCTTCCCAGGTTGGTACATGCTAGGTCTACTTAGAATGACAACTACTACCACTTCTTAAATTGTTAAAGCCAGTTATTTACTACCACTTCTTAAATTGTTAAAGCCAGTTATTTTGTCTTTTTACTTAGGCATTATTCTAGGTGAAGGCAAGATACTAAAAATGACTGTCTTTCCAGCCTTTAACACACGCACAGTAAGTTCCATTATGTCTCTCTGCATGTCCCTCTCGGTGCAGCACCTCAGGTCATTCACTCCAACATAGGCAACCACTAGCCATTTTCATAACTGTGCAGTTTAAGGGCTGTTAGGGTTCTTGGAACATCACAGATTCTGGCACTGGACACCCTGTTCTAGTGCACTCTGGTGAGTGTGGAGACATATGCCTAGCTCTAGACTCATTTAGGACTAAAAATCAGACATTGTGGGTCTTTTTGACTTGGTTCTGCTTTATTGGTGACTCTTTGGTGAGCTGTGTGGATTTACAGTATGTGCCTCTGTAGAAGAAGCAGGTCTGCTGGAGGTTGGGATCTCTTAAGTCTGCGTTCTAACAGGCATTGGCATTTTTTTATTCACAGCCTCAGCACAAGTTACTGGCCTGGTGGTATGATGCTTACTGATAGTGGAATGAAACGAGAGGTTTGCCTCCATGGTTCTTATTTACATCTGTCTCAAGCTGTACTATGGAATAGTAGAAGCAGTAAACAGTCAGTAAGCATACGGTTACATGACAAACGGTGTGAAACATGGCCTAGTAGTCTTGCTCTTACAGCTGTTCTACCCGAGTCAAGCCTCTGCTTTTGCCCCTGAACTGTGATGTTATCCCATAATAGTGGACCCACCACTCACCCCAGAAACTACAGACCATTAACTTAAGTATGGAAGGTATTATAGTGGCCTTAATAAAGCTATCAAAAATCTTATAAAGCTTGATTCCCTGCAGTCTAGCTTTGCCTAATGAATCTGCCAACTCTTTTGAGACAGTAACACAAGCCGTGGACAGTGGACATGTTGTTCATACAGCATACCTCAACCAGGTTACGTTTTTTGACACCATACCACATAACACAATGATCAGCCTGAATGAGGTCCAAACTGACCCCTACACAGCTCAGTGGACAGTAAATTTGTTGAGCAAAACCCATACAATGAGGGTGGCAGGTGTGCCCTCAAGTAAACATGAAGGCGATCAGTGATGTCCCTCAGGGTTCTGCACTGGGTCCCCCAATATTAGGTATTTGCTTTACAGATCTATAGATTATAAATGGGGATCTTTGGCTAACCAAATTTGTGAATAACTGCAAAGTTGGTGTCATCCTTAAATCTCAGTGATATGCAGAAGCTCGAACTGGAACTCACACATGTCAACAAAAGGTGCTTAAACATCAGGTTAAAATTAAATATTATAAACTGCAATATCATTACATTTGGTAAACAATCCCTTCATCCATCTTACAGTTTACACAGCACCCTGCTTCAAAATGAAAGTGTGATAAGTGACCTTAGAACATGGGCACACAATTCCCTTGCCTTTGACCATCAAGTTGCAACAGTGGTTAGGACAGCTTTTTACCTGGCACAGCTGATTGTAAAAGGTGTTTCATCTAGATTCAAGGAGGTCCTTACCGCTCCATATTTTAAACTGATCAGACTTATTAAATGCAAAGTCCCGCTTGGGATGTCTCTTACTAGGCATATTAAGCAAATGGAAAGACCCATGTGTTTCCTAACTAAAAAGATCACAGGCTTACCCAAGTAGTTCCTAACTAAAAAGATCACAGGCTTACCCAAGTGGTTCCTAACTAAAAAAATCATAGGCTTACCCAAGTAGTTCCTAACTAAAAAGATCACAGGCTTACCCAAGTGGTTCCTAACTAAAAAAATCACAGGCTTACCCAAGGGGTTCCTAACTAAAGAGATCACAGGCTTACCCAAGTGGTTCCTAACTAAAAAGATCACAGGCTTACCCAAGGGGCTCCTAACTAAAAAGATCACAGGCTTAAAAGATGAGCTACGAACAGAAGCAGAAGTATTGTTCCTTCACTGACTGTTACAGAATCCTTACACCAGTTTGTGTCTTGTCTTTTGGGCTATTAGGGATCAAGTTTTCCAAGAATTGTTATATCCCCACAAATCAAACAGTCTCAGGGATCTAAACCTACTTCAGCAAATTAACAAAACATGGTAGAGAGATAGATTTCCCGTGCAACCTTTAGCCCTTCCCTGGAACAAACTTCAATTCCAAATTATGCAATATGACAAACTATCTTCCTTTAACAAGGGAGTTAACTAGAGGAGTACCACAAATTCACCCCTGATATTTCTGGCATCTTGAGGTAGGGTGAGGGGGGGGGGGGGACTGTCAAGGTCTAAATAGCCGCAGGGCCCAGTTATCTTGTATTTTTTATGACTCTACGAGTATATAAAATATTTAATAACAAACAACTGAGTAATAAGAAAAACAAAATAATAATAGTAAATGAATTCATGATTAAAATGAAGTTAACAAACTTTGAAATAAAAAAATAACTTTTCACATCATTACTGCAACTTTCTGCCTCCCAAATTATTTACTGACATGGCACCAAGATGTTCATGCCACAATTTGCCCTTATGAAACATATGCAGTCTAATTTAAACCATCTTAACCTAATCTGTGACACACTGGTGCAGCCATATGGTTAAGAATCTAGAAAATTGCAGAATCCAGAAAACACTTCTGAGTACACTGTTAAATGTAGCAGCACTAGCATTTGCAACATTCACTGAGTATGTATAATCTGCATGTCGTCCCCGCGGTCGAGTGGCATTCGAAAGACATGCATGAATGAGCATGCCTTCGTTGAAGGTTGGGCGTCGAGCTGGCAACTCGGCACTGTAAAAAAAAATATACTGCCAATCATTAGCGGACCGGAGTTCCGCTGTGGCGACCCCTAACTGGGAAAAGCCGAAAGAAGAACAAGAACTGAGTATGTATAATAAAAAGATTTCAGGATCATGTCCTTTCTGAAAGGCTGCAAAGGGTAGCAGGTGACCAGGGATTACTACATCGGTTGCTCTAAAACTGTCAGGTGCAAACAGAAAAACCCAAAGGTGCTGTGTCTACCTGAAACTTTATCACTTCTAACATGGGAGCATAATCAGATGGGTTAGTCCAACAGATGGGGGGAAGGATGCCTGTAGATATTTGAACATTGTTTGTTTGTAATCAGAGCTGAAACTGCCACAGACCACATTCTTGACATCTGAGGGTAGTCACTGAAAGTTGTGTTTAACAGTGTAAATAAGCGAGTCTGGACTCTACAGATGCAGGTAAAAATGAAAGTTTAATCCTACAAATCTAAATGGAGGCAATAAGTGACCCCTGAAGTGTGAAGTACAGGAACTGCGTAGGCACGGTAGTACCCTGCACCGAATCCTTATATAATGGAACTCCACTGCCCACCTTGTCTAAGTACATTACATACAGATGGTAGAATTTCTGTGCCATGGTTAAGGTATCTTAGCAATGTCACAGTAACACTTCCTATATCTGGATTAGGGTGCAGTCCTCTAGTTGAATAGCTAACGAGGTCAAGACCTGAATAATTGACGACTATCATAGATGGAAGGGAAACAGTCTTACATACAGTAAATTTACCCTTTTCCTGTGACACTGCAATTTCAGAACTGGTAAATGTAAGTAGCAGTGGATAGGGGTGGGGACTGCTCTCCTGCAAAAATGTTTTGTTTAGTTATGACCAAGTGATGAAAGGCCAGTGTGCAGGCTGAAATGCTGCTGTCCTGATTTGCAGGCTCACTGACATATCTGTACCATCAACAGCTAGCTTTAACTCAGTCACATTAGCTTTGAAAAGTTAACTACTGAAAAAAAGGCCAGATCCATGCACTGTACAGGAAAAGCCAACTTCTTTCATATACTGTGGACATTAATATATGTCTTCTTACAGTTTGAGGACAGGCCTTATTGCCATTCTTGGAAATAGCAGAATATGCACTTTATTCAATGGACCAGAACTAGGGTGAGGGTCATCGCACAGAAGAAGAAAGCATGACAGCTGTGTATATTTCAAGACGGGCTGACAGTAATATGATGTCTGCATATTCGTGCTTTTGGCCTTAGGTCAACACGTGTGCTCAGAGATTGATGCAATAGCAGGCAGTATGAAACTTATGGAAAGAATTGTGGAGTACAGTAGCAAATTAAGTACAGGCTTAGTGAAGGACATGGACAGTACCACTACTGGACTATAAAGCCATTCACTGCCTTGGCAATGATACTTAACAAGTAAGCCATACGGACTGGTCAAGTGTAGGCTAATTGTGACATTGGTGAAGTCTTTCCTTTGTAAATGAATCCCTGTGTTTTTGGTTATGTCTTAACGGTTGACTTCTCAGAGGAAAAGAAGTCAGGATACACAAGTCAGCCACTGCCATGGAAGGGTGGCTGGCAGATGCAGACTAATGTTCGAGCTTAGTTGCTAAAGCCAGATTTCTGGGCCTTGCTGTTCAGTCCAGAGTATGAAATCCTACTTTACAGGCAGCTAATGAAGGTTATCTGATCTCTTAATTCTTACAACTGGTGGCAGAAAGACTAGGAGACACACCCAAGAAAGGAGACTAGGTGGCTGTAGCTGCACTGCAACAAGTGTTTGCTGCAAGTACAGAACAAAGAGGTGCAAACCTACACAACACAACATGTTTCTGGGTAAGAGGCAGCCACGCATTGAAAGGTCTTTTACCAAGAGGCTACATCAAAGGCTGCAGTCTGAGGTTATGAGAACTGTAAGAAGGTGGAGAGAAGACACTAGGCCCTGCAGAAGGCAGCAACCTCACAGCCCTATAGACACACGCAAGAAGCAGCAGAAAAGAACCGGTAAGTTTTATGATTATGTTTCCATTAAGAAGAAAAGGGGAACACAACTGCAGGAGTACAAGCGGATGGTGTGAGGATACTGTAGAACAGAAGATGCAAAACACAAAACTAAGCAAGACAGGACTGCAGTAGGATGACAAAGGAAAGTCACTGTCCAGGAGGAAGGAAAGGGGACAACACAAGTAGAGAAAGACATGTGTCCCTGTAGGCAGGAACAGAGATCTGCGAAATGCACCAAATGCATTGAAGGTGTGACAGGAACAGAGATCTGAGAAATGCACCAAATGCATTGAAGGTGTGACAGGAACAGAGATCTGGGAAATGCACCAAATGCATTGAAGGTGTGACAGGAACAGAGATCTGGGAAATGCACCAAATGCATTGAAGGTGTGACAGGAACAGAGATCTGGGAAATGCACCAAATGCATTGAAGGTGTGACAGGAACAGAGATCTGGGAAATGCACCAAATGCATTGAAGGTGTGACAGGAACAGAGATCTGGGAAATGCACCAAATGCATTGAAGGTGTGACAGGAACAGAGATCTGGGAAATGCACCAAATGCATTGAAGGTGTGACAGGAACAGAGATCTGGGAAATGCACCAAATGCATTGAAGGTGTGACAGGAACAGAGATCTGGGAAATGCACCAAATGCATTGAAGGTGTGACAGGAACAGAGATCTGGGAAATGCACCAAATGCATTGAAGGTGTGACAGGAACAGAGATCTGGGAAATGCACCAAATGCATTGAAGGTGTGACAGGAACAGAGATCTGGGAAATGCACCAAATGCATTGAAGGTGTGACAGGAACAGAGATCTGGGAAATGCACCAAATGCATTGAAGGTGTGACAGGAACAGAGATCTGGGAAATGCACCAAATGCATTGAAGGTGTGACAGGAACAGAGATCTGGGAAATGCACCAAATGCATTGAAGGTGTGACAGGAACAGAGATCTGGGAAATGCACCAAATGCATTGAAGGTGTGACAGGAACAGAGATCTGGGAAATGCACCAAATGCATTGAAGGTGTGACAGGAACAGAGATCTGGGAAATGCACCAAATGCATTGAAGGTGTGACAGGAACAGAGATCTGGGAAATGCACCAAATGCATTGAAGGTGTGACAGGAACAGAGATCTGGGAAATGCACCAAATGCATTGAAGGTGTGACAGGAACAGAGATCTGGGAAATGCACCAAATGCATTGAAGGTGTGACAGGAACAGAGATCTGGGAAATGCACCAAATGCATTGAAGGTGTGACAGGAACAGAGATCTGGGAAATGCACCAAATGCATTGAAGGTGTGACAGGAACAGAGATCTGGGAAATGCACCAAATGCATTGAAGGTGTGACAGGAACAGAGATCTGAAATGCACCAAATGCATTGAAGGTGTGACAGGAACAGAGATCTGGGAAATGCACCAAATGCATTGAAGGTGTGACAGGAACAGAGATCTGCGAAATGCACCAAATGCATTGAAGGTGTGACAGGAACAGAGATCTGGGAAATGCACCAAATGCATTGAAGGTGTGACAGGAACAGAGATCTGCGAAATGCACCAAATGCATTGAAGGTGTGACAGGAACAGAGATCTGGGAAATGCACCAAATGCATTGAAGGTGTGACAGGAACAGAGATCTGGGAAATGCACCAAATGCATTGAAGGTGTCACAGGAACAGAGATCTGCGAAATGCACCAAATGCATTGAAGGTGTGACAGGAACAGAGATCTGGGAAATGCACCAAATGCATTGAAGGTGTGACAGGAACAGACATCTGCGAAATGCACCAAATGCATTGAAGGTGTGACAGGAACAGAGATCTGGGAAATGCACCAAATGCATTGAAGGTGTGACAGGAACAGAGATCTGGGAAATGCACCAAATGCATTGAAGGTGTGACAGGAACAGAGATCTGGGAAATGCACCAAATGCATTGAAGGTGTGACAGGAACAGAGATCTGGGAAATGCACCAAATGCATTGAAGGTGTGACAGGAACAGAGATCTGAGAAATGCACCAAATGCATTGAAGGTGTGACAGGAACAGAGATCTGGGAAATGCACCAAATGCATTGAAGGTGTGACAGGAACAGAGATCTGGGAAATGCACCAAATGCATTGAAGGTGTGCTATGAAAAAGGTGAAAATGGATGTTAGTGACAGGAGGGTGGGTGTAACAGAGTCTTAATCTCACAGATGAATGGTACAGGACTTGATTCTGACTTCTGGTGATTAGGTTCATAGGTTTATAGGTTTATACTAGGCTATCTGCCCTAAGGCATTTATAAGCCTAGCCCAAAGTTTTGTGGCTTACGCCACCCCTTATATGAAAAAATACTGTGCCCATTAGTTTGTTGTGCCTCTGTCCAGCAGTGACACAGAGATGATTCCCGGGGTAAACCTACGATCTCCCATCCACAGGTCAAGATTTCTCTTGAACAGAGCCAGCGAGGTGCTCTGCCTCACATGGACCGGGATTTTATTCCACAGCATAGGGAGTCTCTGAGTGATAAATCTATCCCTCCAGCACGTCCTATTTATATCCATGCTAAGGTTTAAGTCGCTTGCTCTAGTGGTTTTGGTGGATTTGGATTTTTGAGGTGGAGCATGTCCATTAATTCGGTTTGGACATGGCCTTGTATATCAGGCACATGTCACCTCTGAGCAGACGGTATGCAACTGAATAGAGCTGGAGTTTCTTCAATCTGGCAGCATATGACAGATTTTGGAGTCCCTTTATCCTTTTGGTGAGGAACTTTTGGGGTCTCTCCAATTGCTGCAGATGTCGGGTGAGATACATCCCGAATGGGGCATTGTACTCGATCATTGGTCTGATAAGTGAAGAGTACAGGGGAACAATGACCTCACTAGATCAGGATGTGAATCCCTTCATGATCAGGTGGGCAATGTAGAAGGTCTTTCTAACCACTTTAGCAACATGAGTGTCAAAAGAAAGGCCACTGTCAACTTGGGTCCCCAGGTCCCTGATAACCTCTTCTGTGCTTAGTGGATTGCCACCTATATGGTAGCTTGGGGTTACCTTGTTTTTCCCGAAGGGTATGACTATACATTTTTTGGCGTTTAACTTCAGGCCATGGCTCTGGCACCAGCTATCTGTTTCCGTGAGTCCCTTCTGAAGGATATCCGTGTCCAATGCACTTTCCACTATGGCCCAGTTTGCAGTCGTCTGCAAACTTTATCAGCCAAAGTCCTCCCATGTTGGCCTGTACTTCTGAGAAGTAGATGCCGAACAATAGGGGGCCAAGGACCGAGCCCTGTGGGACACCACTTGTGACCGGCTTGGAGTCCGACATAGCGCCAGCAACTCTAACCCTGTGGGTTCTGTCCTTAAGCCAGTTTGCAACCCATCTTGTGACATATGGGTTTACATTTAAGCTGGTAAGTTTTTCTACAATACCCGAGTGGGGTATTGTGTCGAAAGCCTTTGCAAGGTCAAGGTCAAGGTAGGCTGTATGGACTGACTATTAGCTAGGTTTGTAATACTCTGCAGATGATAGCCTAGTATGAACCTGTGGAGTATCTGCACAGATTAAAAATGTGCACATATATTACAGTTATTTATTTTAATGAATAAATGTATTTCTCATGCTTCATTCAGCAAACAATGACTTGTGCAATGTGTAACTGAACCTAATTATAGCAGTACAATGTTAACATTATAGACACAGAGGAGAAAGAGAATTACCCACAATGCCATACAGACAGGGTTGTACCAAGTACCTGTCTGTACTCACCATTTATAACACCTGACTGTGGCTGTTGAAACGTCATACCTGTCTATAATACATGCTCAGTACCTCTGCCTGGAGTGGTTGAAAGACTGTTCCTCACTGCACAAAGCCATAGCTTTTTGACTGACCAAGTAAGTTGATGGGGAGGGGCCACAAGCTTACTAAACAGCATCTGGTGGCTTTTCTAAACCCATTTCAACAGCACTACAGTAAATCAGTGTAGATCTAGTACCTTATGCTTTACTTGTACAGTGTAGATCTAGTACCTTATGCTTTACTTGTACAGTGTAGATCTAGTACCTTATGCTTTACTTGTACAGTGTAGATCTAGTACCTTATGCTTTACTTGTACTAAGCACCTCTAAACTCTGTCTTAGTATCTGCTTCTAGTTGGCATCAATAAATAAGCCTGCAAAAGCCAAAGTAGTTCAGTTTGACACATTCAAGTTTAATAAACAATGCAGGCTGTATCTTCAAGTTCATGCACACTATGGTCTCAAGCCAGTCTGTTAAGCAATGTCATTATCCCCCTAGCAAGCATTTAAAATTCTTGATCTCTTGCTGCAGTGCTAAAACTACCGAAAGCATGTTCACAAATTCAGCTTTTCCTAACTTGATGTGGGGGAGCTGTACTTGACTGTAACAGTTACAGAACATTCCCTGATCTCTTTCTACAACATAGCACAGAGAGGAAAGAATAGTTGTGTAAAATCTTACCATAATCTTACCATAACCATAGATGTCCTTCTCTTCCATGTTGTAGTATTCATACTGTGGGATTTCCAGCCCTCAAGCGACCCGACGTTGGCTCCTATACAAAAGCTTAAGCCTGGCTGCCGTAGGTGCATGGGACATCACACGTAGTGCCATAAACCTTGGAGTATAACTGTGATGTCGGCACGTACAGACCTCAGATCTTGAAGCCCAGAGAAGAGACTATAAGCCAAAGAGAAGCAAATGTCCTTGCAGGGCTGCAATGAGTGGCCTGCAGAAAGGGTATACCCTAGAGGATGCTATCAGGGGGATGGAGGGTGGGAAGGAATACTGCAACATGGAAGAGAAGGACATCTATGGTTATGGCAAGATTTACACAACTATTCTATGTCCTTCTATTCCCATGTTGCAGTATTCATACTGTGGGAGAGTACCACAGCTAGGAGGAATGTTGGAAGGTGGCAGAGGTGGAGGATTCTAGGAATCCTTGCAGGATTGCCCTGGCAAATCCTGCACTGGCCCTAGAGACCTGGTCCAGCTTGTAGTGCTTGGTGAAAGTATGGACTGTGGACCAGGTGGCTGCCTCCATGATGGAAGCTGTGTCTAGTCCTTTCATGAAGGCCTTAGAGGTAGCCATGCCTCTGGTACAATGCACTCACACTCCTTGACGCAATGGTTTGTGATGACAGTAGCAAAAAAGGTTGGATTTTCTGATCCAGGAGGAAATAGTTTGTTTGGAGACTGCCTTACCCAAGGCCTTGGGATGAAAGGAAATGAACAGTTCGTCAGATTTTCTGAAAGACTTGGTTTTGTCCAAGTAGAATCTCAGTTTCCTATGTACATCTAGGGAATGGAGGATCCTCTCTACGGAGTTAGTAGGAGAGAGGAAGAAGGTGGGTAGGTGAATGGCCTGTTTTAAGGAAAGCTCATTAACTATTTTGGGCATGAAGGAGGGGTTAGTCCGTAGGGAAACCCTGTCACTGTGGAAGGTGGTGTAAGGAGGGCAAGCTATCAGGGCCTGTAATTCAGACACTCTTCTAGCAGAGGCAATGTCCACTAAAACGATGGTTTTCCATGTGCACATTTGAAGAGATGCTGTGCTGGCTGGCTCAAAATGGGGAGGGTAAGCTTTTCTAGCATGAAGTTGAGATCCCAGGGAGGAGGAATGGGCTTTAATGGTGGTCTGATGTGTAAGACCCCCTCTCAGGGAAAGTTTTATATCCAGTCTAGAGAGAAGAGGTGGCTGTAAAAGCAAACATGCAAAGAATGGCTGAGAGATGGACTTTGACAGAAGAGTAAGCTAGCCCCTCCTTAATGAGTCCACATGTATAGTTCAGGACCGGAGGAGGATCTGTTAGAAATGGGTCCTTGTTTCTCAGACAACACCATTTCGAGAATCTCTGCCATTCAGACAAGTAGTTTTTTCTAGTTGTTGATTTCCTGGTCTCCCTCAGGACAGAGAGCATGTCTTCTGAGTATCGTTGTCTAAAAGGGATCAAAAGTTGATCACCCACAGAGTTAGCTGTAGTAAAGACAGTTGTGGGTGCAAGCGGGATCCCTGTTGCTGAGTTAGTAGGTCCACCTGGTGGGGTAACTTGTGGTGATTGCCCTTGGCTAGTGAAAACAGAAGGAGGAACCAGTGTTGCCTTGGCCAATAGGGAGTCACCAGCAAGACATTTGGTTGTTGTTCTTGATTTTCAGAAGGACTCTTTGGATTACAGGGAATGGTGAGAAGGCATATAGGAACATTCCCTGCCATGAAAAATTGAAGGCATCCACTCTCCAAGCTAATGGTGAGCGAGTCCCACTGCAAAATTTGTTCAGTTGTCTGTTCTGGGGGGAGGCAAACAGATCCAGTTGTGGTGTGCCCCACTAGTGGACTATGTGTAGGAAGGTATCCCTGTGCAACATCTATTCATGTTGCAGAGATGTGGTTCTGCTGAGCAAGTCCACTTGCTTGTTTTCCTGAGAGGGGATGTATGAAGCTTTCATGAAGAGGTTGTGTTTTGCTGCTATTTCCCAAATTTGCAGGGTTATCCAACATAACTGGTATGCCTTTGTCCCTCGTTTGTTTGGGTAACACATGACAGTAGTGTTGTCTGTCACAATGTGGAGTATCCCTGGTTGCAGCATGGGAAGGAAGATTTTTAGAGCTAGTAGAACAGCAGTCATTTCCCTGACATACAAGTTCTGTTTCTGCAGGGCAGGGGACCAGCACTGTTGTACTCTGTAGCCCTGCAGGGTTGCTCCCCATCCTAGGTCTGATGCATCTATGTGCATAGACTGGGAAGTGGGATGAAGTTGAAGAGGAATTCCCTGATTGTTGGAAACCTGCTGACTCCACCGCTTCAGTTCTAATTTTAGACAGGGCAGAGGGGAATGAATTTGTCTAGAGGTTGTTGGCTCTGTGACCAAACATTCTTTAAGTACCACTGGAATTTCCTCATGTGCATCCTTGCTAGTGGGAGCATGGGAATGGTGGCAGCCATGATGCCTATAGTTTGGAGAAACTGTCTTGCAGTTACATGGGATTCTGTCAACAGACTTAGAAAATGGGAGGAGTGGGATTGTACCTTGTCTGGAGGTAAGAAGGATCTCATTAGATCTGTTCTGATCCTGCACCCTAGGAAAACCCTGTCCTGTTGTGGGAGGAGAGAGGATTTTTGGAGGTTGAGAGTGAAACCCAGTGTGTTTAGAAAAGACATGGTGAATCTGAGACTTGCCCGAAGGGTGGACTGTGATTCTGTCATAATGAGAATGTCATCTAAATAAGGGTAGATTTGAATTCCCTTGGTTCTGCGGTGGGCGATGGCTGGGGCCAAGCACTTTGTACAACCTCTGGGTGCCGTAGACAAGCCAAAAGGCAATGCAGTAAACTGAAAATGAGAAGAGGGCCCAGAGGAGCGCAGGAACGTCCTGTGGGAGGGTTTGACTGGGTGGTGCAGGTATGCATCCTTTAGGTCCAGGGTAAAGTACAGTTTTGTACCTACCATAAATGTAGATGTCCGATAGACATGCAACTGCAGTCATAACATGTGGGTTGTCCTGCTTCAGGCAGCCCTCGGTCGGCCGGATTCCAAAGTCTGGGTCCGACGTCGGCTGATGTCGCATTTCTCTCTGACGTCAGAGCGGCTGGAGTACATAAGCATCAGCTGACGCCATTTTCTTCAGTGTTTCTTGCCCCAGATGCCAGGTGCCCTCCAAGGAAGGCTGTAATCAAATTGGAAGACAAAAACAGGATTCCAAACAAATAAATGAGCAATAAAACAAATACACCATAACAGATATCCCCAGCTAAGAGAAACAGGGATAGGAGTGGACCCTAGGCATAGAGGGGTATGGAGGGTGGGAAAATCTGACTGCAGTTGCATGTCTATCGGACATCTACATTTATGGTAGGTACAAAACTGTACTATGTCCTTCAAGAATGCAACTGCAGTCATAAAGTACAGTTTTGTACCTACCATAAATGTAGATGTCCGAACTGGATAGCATCTGCAGTCATAACAAGTGGGTTGTCCTGTCGTCAGGCAGCCCTGCAGTCGGCCGGATTCCAAAGTCCGGGTCCGGCTTCGGCTGATGTCGCACTCCTCCCGACGTCATCTCTGTTGGTCTTCGGGTATAAAAGCATCAGCCGACGCCATTTTCCTCAGTGTTTCTTGCCCCAGATGCCAGTAGCCCTCTTGCAGGCTAAAAATTTGGATAGATGCCAATGTTTCCAAATAGACAGAGGTAAACACAGCAATAAGCATATATGTACATATATACAAACAAATACACCATAAAGACTCCCCAAAAGCTAGCTATTAGGAGGGTAAACACCCTAGGAGTACCACAGAGGGAAGGAGGGAGGGTAATCCTGACTGCAGATGCTATCCAGTTCGGACATCTACATTTATGGTAGGTACAAAACTGTACTATGTCCTTCATGGATGCATCTGCAGTCATAACAAGTGGGTAGAATACCATAGCCAACTAGGGAGGAGGATAAAAGTAGATTATGGTGTGTTTAGGATCCCTTGCAGTACAGCAGTGGCAAACCCTGCTCGGGATCTGGAATAAAGAGGCAAATTATAATGCTTGGCAAATGTATGCACGGAGGTCCAAGTAGCCGCCTCAATAATGTCTTTGGTTGCCACTCCTCGTAAGAAGGCTGTGGTAGTGGCTGTTGCCCTTGTAGAATGAGGTCTTATGTTCTGTGGAATTGGTTTTCCATGGAAGGAGTAACAGTATCGTATGCAATTTCCTATCCATTTGGAGATTGTCTGTTTGGAAATAGCTTTTCCTTCCCTTCCTGTTGCATAGGCTACAAAGAGTTGGTCAGTCTTTCTGCTATTTTTGTTCTGTCCAAGTAGTAGCGTAGCTGTCTATGTACATCCAAGGTATGCAGTATTCTTTCCCTCTGTTTTGTGGGTTGGGAAAGAAGGTAGGTAGGTGGATTGCCTGGTTTAAAGACACTCTGGATACCACCTTGGGCATAAATGTAGGATTAATCCTCAAGGACACTCTATCTTGGTGGAAGATTAGGAAGGGTTGCACTGCCATTAAGGCCTGTAGTTCTGAAACCCTCCTTGCTGAAGTAATTGCCAGTAGGAAAGCAGTTTTCCATGACAGGTGTTGTAGGTCTGCTGTTGCTGCTGGTTCAAAGGGTGATAGTGTCAACTTTTCTAGCACAAAGTTTAAATCCCAAGCTGGTAATGGTGGTTTCCTTGGAGGTTTTACATTCTTGATTCCTCTGAGGAACTGCCTGAGCAAAGGGTGCGAAAAAACAGGTGGATCAAAGCTGTATTCTGCTGAAATAGCTGATGCATGTATCTTTATGGAGGAGTAGGACAGGCCTGAATGAAGAAGTTCGGCCAGATACTCCAGAATGTTAGGTATATCTATGTTTGACACATCTTTTCCTCTTTCCGTACTCCAAATGACAAACCTTTTCCATTTTCCAGCATAGTTCCTTCTTGCTGAAGGTCTGCGTGCTTCAAGAATAATGTCTTTAACTCTTTGGGAAAGTTCTGGATTAGCTGCTGCTATGTGATGTTCCATGCAGTCAGTTGCAGCGTTTTTAGGTTTGGATGTATGATGCTGTAGTTGTTCTGAGTTAACATCAAAGGCATCAGTGGTATTGGCCACATATTGTTCCGAGACATGCTCTTCAGTAGTGGGTACCAGTGTTGTCTTGGCCAGTTTGGAGCTATCAGGATTATCCTTGGACGTTCTTCCCTTATTTTTAGCAGTACCTTGTGTATCAAAGGAAGAGGTGGGAATGCATATGCTGTTAGGCCTTTCCAGTTGAAGGAGAGTGAGTCCACTTTCCATGCTAGTGGGTGGAATGTCCTTGTGCAGAATTTTTTGCGCTGGTAATTGAGAGGTGATGCAAATAGGTCTACCTGTGGCATTCCCCATTTCTTCGAGATGGTCTTGAAGATGTCCGGGTGCAGCTTCCATTCGTGGGCATCCGAAGTGGTTCTGCTTAATATGTCTGCCAGAGTATTGTCTTTCCCTGGTACAAATATTGCCTGCAACTGAATGTTGTAGCTGAGTGCCAGGGTCCACAGCTCCAAGGTCATTCTGCATAGGGGGTATGAATGAGTGCCTCCCTGTTTGTTGATGTACCACATGACTGTGGTGTTGTCTGTCCTTATCATCAACTGGCCCTCTTTGAGAAATGGTTTGAACTTTTGGATTGCCATTTTACTGCCAGCATTTCTTTTAGATTGATGTGCAGGTGAAGTTGATCCTGTGTCCACAATCCTTGCACGCATTTGTCCAGCATGTGGGCCCCCATCCTAGGTCTGAAGCGTCTGTTGTGATGGTCTGGCTTGGTTGACATCTGCGAAAGGGTAGGCCTGGGTTTGACTGGCATGCCTGAGCCCACCATAGGAACTCCTGTTTTAAGCATGGAATTAGTGGGATTTCTGTTTCTAGACTGTGTCTGTGTTGGGACCATAAATTCTTTAGGTACCACTGTAGTTTCCTCATATGTAGTCTGGCAAATGGGACCAAGATTATGCATGATGCCATGAAGCCCAAGGCCTGTAGAACTTTTCTTGCTGTTAACTTGTTCAGTTTTGTTAGTGCCAAGAAGTAAAGAGGAAGTTCTTTTGTTTTTCTGTAGTCAGGAATGCCATTTGTTGTACTGTGTCCAATTCCGCGCCCAAGAAAGTCCTTGTTTGGGATGGTATCAATCTTGACTTTTGTAAGTTGACTGTGTATCCCAGTCCTTGTAGCAAGTAAATGACCCTTTGTAAATCTGTTGTCAGCTTGCTTTTGTTGTCCCCTTGTAGCAGGCAGTCGTCCAGGTATGGGTAAATTTGAATTCCCTGTAGTCTGCAATGGCGATTACTGATGCCAGGCATTTTGTGAATACTCTGGGCAGTAGATAAGCCAAAGGGCAATGCTGAGAATTGATAGTGCCCTGATCCTGCAAGAAATCTGAGGTATCTTCTGCAGACTGGTCGAATGGGGACGTGCAGGTATGCCTCCTTGAGATCTAGAGTTACCAGCCAAGACTCCTTGCCCAGCATGGGAAGAAGTTGCTGTAGGGTCAGCATTTTGAATTTTGGGACAATGATGTATGTATTTAAGGTGGACAGGTCGAGAATTGGTCTCCAACTTTTTTCCTTTCTTGGAACTAGGAATAGTCTGGAGTAGAACCCCTTTCCTTGTTCTGCTGTTGGCACTCTTTCCACAGCTCTCATGTTTGCCAACTCCATTATCTGGCGTAGAGCCTCTGTTTTTTGATTTGGAGGTAGATTTGGCATTCCTACTGGTAAAGTGTGGAAGTGAAACCGGTAACCTTGATCTATGGTTTGTAAAATCCACTTGTCTTTTGTTATGTAGTGCCAGTTCTTTGAAAATAAGGTTAACTTTCCGCCTAGAGGGGCTGCTATTTGTTCCCTGGTAGGCGGATTTAGGATTAAGTCACTGCGGTTGTGCTGATGTAGTGGCAGTGGCTGTGTCTGTGCCTCTGTTGTTACCTTGCCACTGTCGTCCTCTGTAGGCACCTCCTCTGGATTGGTTTCTGCCTCTGGAACGCCTATTTCTACCCCTTTGAAATTTTGTGGAGTCAGGAAAGGACCAATTTTGGCAGGCCAGTTCCTGCTAAACCTTGGGGTTGAACCTGCAAGAAATCTTTAACAGTTTGAACAGATTTTGCCTGTTCTTCCATTTTCTTCATAACCTGCTGGGCAGGTGTACCAAACAGACTTGTCTTGTCCATAGGAGCATCTAGCAACTTAGCTTTAACATGATCCGGTAAAGCTTGTTCCTTTAGCCATGCATGCCTTCTTATCACTGTGCCTGTCATGGCTGATCTAAATGAAGCCTCCAGTGCATCATAGCCACATTTTAAGGAATGGTTGCTAACCTGTTGTATGTTATTTACCATCTCTAATACATATTTCTTATCAAGAGATTCATCAGTGGTTAGTTTTTAGTTAACTGATCAAGCATAAACTCTTGGCATTGTATCATGTGAGACTGACAGTTTAAAGCTCTAGCTGAGAGAGTAGCTGAAGTGTAGACCTTTTACCCCATCTGTCTAGTGACCTTGCTTCCCTTTCAGAAGGAATAGGGTTTTAGCTGTGGTCGGCTACTGCCTTGGGACCCTGGGATATAGTTTCTGGGTCTGCAAGTGGGGCCTTGTAAAGGTGGTGATGAGTGTCTGGCACCCTGTAAAATCTGTCTGGTTTGGCAGGGGCTGGGGTAAAGAATCTGGAGCGGAGCAAACATCATTGAAAGCATCATCCACCACAGAGAGAACAGGAGGTATAGCTAAGGGCCTGTGCTGTGGGAGGTGCAGAAAGGTCCTAAGTCTTTTCTGGAGTCTGAAAATCCTGTTGCTGCCATTGGAACTGTTCTCGCATGGCATGCAAGGTTTCCCCAAAGGAGAATTCTTCTGGTGGGAAGCAGCTGGAATGGATTCTTCAGCATCCGAATCTTCAAAATTGGAGAAGGGAGCCTCAGGCTGATCAGTTATGTCTGATTCATCAGCAGAATCATCAGTAGAAACTGGCTCAGGGGCTCTGCCCTAGGTCTCTTCTCAGGGGGCTGAGAGGCCCTGTCTGGGTGAGGTTGAGATCCTCTAATTAAGGAAATTAAATCTTCTGCCAAAGAAAGCATTTGAGAACTAGAAGAGGGCCTGGATGTGGGGGGTTTAACAGGCACTGATTTAGTAGTCTTGGCTGCTTTAGCCCTGGCGAAGGCCTTAATGGACATAGCAGCTGGAGGCCTAGCAGCACCACGTGCTGGGGTAGAGACATCCAAGGGGATGGTGTCTGATAAGTCAACCACCGTAGTGGGTAAAATTTCTGAGGTCGATTCAAGAGTTGTAGCAGGGGCCTCAGTTGTTAGAATAGGTTCAGCTGTACTTTGAGCAGTTTTCTCGGTTTCGGACCGCGAGTGTCGGTCTTTATCTTTGCGTTTTTTGGGGGTAGTCGGAGGATCCGACGGCATAATGTACGCAAAATCAGTACCGAAAAACTGTTCTGCAAACTCCGACCGACGCCTAAGCGTTCGTCGGTTAAAAGCACAGGCGAACAGGCAGCTACGTGGGCTGGGCCTAAACAAGGCAGACAGTATGAGTGGAAATCTTTATGAGGTATTTGTTTCCCACAGGTTAAACAATTGTTAACTTTTTCTGACATCGGCTGAGGCAAGAAAGAGTCCCCAACGGGGTACTTAGCTTTAGAAGTCTTCGAAGTAGTATTCGGTAGAAGTAATCTCTGGATCCGACCGACCGGCACTTGCGAACAGCTTCTGCTTCGGGCGCCACGCGGCAAGAAAGACTGAGGAAAATGGCGTCGGCTGATGCTTTTATACCCGAAGACCAACAGAGATGACGTCGGGAGGAGTGCGACATCAGCCGAAGCCGGACCCGGACTTTGGAATCCGGCCGACTGCAGGGCTGCCTGACGACAGGACAACCCACTTGTTATGACTGCAGATGCATCCATGAAGGACATCATGTGGGTAGAATACCATAGCTTAGCTGGGGGAGGAGGAATGCTCTAGGAAAAAGACGGTGTGGCAATCAAACCCTGCAGGACTGCCGAAGCAAAGCCTGCTCTGGATCTGGAGTATAGAGGGAGATTGTAGTGTTTGGAGAATGTATGCACGGAGCTCCATGTAGCAGCTTCTAGAATGTCCTTAGTAGGCACCCCTCTTAAGAATGCTGTAGAGGTGGCTGTAGCTCTGGTGGAATGCGGTCTGATATTGGCTGGAACAGTCTTTCCATGAAAGGAATAACAGAATCTGATGCAATGTCCAATCCATTTTGAAATAGTCTGTTTTGAAATTGCTTTTCCTTGGGCTGCAGGGGCGTAAGCTACAAAAAGTTGTTCAGACTTCCTACTGGCCTTGGTTCTGTGCAGGTAGTAACGAAGTTGTCTGTGAATGTCCAAGGTATGCAACAGTCTTTCCCCCTTGTTCTCATGATTGGGGAAGAAAGCAGGCAGATGAATGGCTTGATTTAAAGAAACCCTAGATACCACCTTTGGCATAAAAGTAGGGTTGGTCCATAATGAAACCCTGTCTCTGTGAAAAATAATAAAGGGTGGTATTGCCATTAGGGCCTATAGCTCCGAAACCCTTCTTGCTGATGTAATTGCCAACAGGAAAGCTGTCTTCCATGAGAGAAATTGCAAGTCAACTGAAGCTGCTGGCTCAAATGGAGATAGAGTCAGTTTTTCTAGGACAAAATTGAGGTCCCAGGCTGACACTGGGGCCTTTCTTGGTGGCTTAATGTTCTTGATTCCCCTGAGGAATTGTCTTAGTAAAGGGTGTGAAAAAACAGAAGGATCAATGTTGTATCTAGCTGAAATAGCAGATGCATGTATCTTTATGGAAGAATATGAGAGGCCATTCTTTAACATATCTGCCAAATATTCCAAGATGAGTGGGATGTTCAACAATGATGCATCATGTCCCTTGCTGGTATTCCAATTGCTGAATCTTTTCCACTTTGGTAAGTAAACCTTTCTGGTGGATGGTCTTCGAGCCTCTGTTAGTATCCGCTGAACTTCCTTGGAGAGAGATAGGCTGAAGTTATTTATGGGATCTCCCAGGCTGTTAGCTGCAGTGTCTGAAGATTTAGATGCACTGTTTCGAAGTTGTGCTGAGTTAGAAGTAGAGGCCATTGGGGAAGGGCCCACCTCCTGGTGTGACATATGCTCCGTAGTAGTGGGTACCAGTGTTGTCTTGGCCAGTCCGGGGCTATTATGATTCCCTTGGGTCTCTCTGCTTTGATCTTTAGTAATACTGAGGTCATCAGTGGCAGAGGTGGGAAAGCATAGATTGTTAGGGAGTTCCAGTTGAATGAGAGGGCATCTATTTTCCAAGCTTTTGGATGGTATGTCCTTGTGCAGAATTTTGGTAGTAGATGGTTGAGATGAGAGGCAAATAGGTCCACTTCTGGCTTGCCCCATGTCGAAGTGAGATGTCTGAAGGCCTTCGGATGTAACCTCCACTCGTGTGGATCTGTGAAATTCCTGCTTAGGCTGTCCACCAACACATTGTCTTTTCCTGGAACAAACTGGGATTGTAACTGGATGTTTAGGCTCAGCGATTTCTCCCAAAGCTGCATTGTCAGTCTGCAAAGAGGGTAAGAGTGGGTGCCCCCTTGCTTGTTTATGTACCACATCACAGTGGTGTTGTCTGTCCATATCATTAAATGGCCTTGCTGGAGTTGGTGTTGAAAGGCCTCGATGGCATGCATTACTGCCAGCATTTCCTTTTGGTTTATATGCAGATGTGTTTCCTTTGGAGACCATTGTCCTTGTGTACACCTGCCTTCCATGTGCGCCCCCCATCCAAGGTCTGAGGCGTCTGTAGTCATGGTCTGTGTTATCTGTGGTTTTTTGAATGACATACCTGTGTTTGCCTGGCTCAACGAGGCCCACCATAGGAATTCCTTTTGTAGGCATGGAATTAGTGGTATGATTGTCTCCAAGTTGTTGCTGTGTTGAGACCAAATGCTTTTTAGGTACCATTGAAGCTTTCTCATGTGTAGTCTTGCGAATGGAACCAGGAGAATGCAGGATGCCATGTAACCCAGGGCCTGTAGGAATCTCCTTGCAGTCATCTGGGTTAGTTTTGCTAGACCTTTGAAATAATGAGTTAACTTCTCTTGCTTGTCTTCTGTCAGGTAAGCCATCTGAGAGGCTGTGTCTAGTTTGGCTCCTAAGAAGATTATTTGCAGGGATGGCTGCAGTCTTGACTTTTGGAAGTTGACTGTGTATCCCAGAGCTTGAAGTAATCGTATGACATAATCCAGGTTTTTTGTCAACATCAATTTGTCGCCCGCTTGTATGAGGCAGTCGTCCAGGTACGGGTAAATTTGAATACCCTGGAGCCTGCAATGAGCAATTACTGAAGCCAGGCATTTTGTAAATACTGTGGGCGCAGTAGATAAGCCAAATGGCAATGCTGAGAATTGATAATGCTCTGGCCCTGCAAGAAATAGTACAGTTTTGTACCTACCATAAATGTAGATGTCCGATAGGAATGCATCTGCAGTCTTCACAAATGGGTTGTCCTGTCGTCAGGCAGCCCTTCGGTCGGCCGGATTCCAAAGTCTGGGTCTGGCTTCGGCTGGTGTCGCACTTCACCCGACGTCATTGCGGCAGTTCTTCGGGTATAAAGGCATCAGCCGACGCCATTTTCCTCAGTGTTTCTTGCCCCAGATGCCAGGTGCCCTCTTGGATGGCTAAATTTGGATAAATGCCAAAGTTTCCAAATAGTAGAGAGCAAACACACAAAATAAGCATGTATGTACATATATACAAACAAATACACCATAATAGATCCCCCCCAAGCTAGCTGAAGGTTGGCAAATACCCTAGGAGTACCTCAGAGCGGAAGGAGGGAGGGTAATCCTGACTGCAGATGCATTCCTATCGGACATCTACATTTATGGTAGGTACAAAACTGTACTATGTCCTTCAAGGATGCATCTGCAGTCTTCACAAATGGGTAGAATACCATAGCTAAACTAGGGGAGGAGGAATGAGTAGAGATTATGGTGTAGTTAGGATCCCTTGCAAAACAGCAGTGGCAAAACCAGCTCGGGATCTAGAGTATAAATGTAAGTTATAATGCTTGGCAAATGTATGCACGGAGGTCCAAGTAGCAGCCTCTATAATGTCCTTGGTAGCCACTCCTCGTAAGAAAGCTGTGGTAGTGGCTGTAGCCCTTGTGGAGTGAGGCCTGATGTTCTCGGGAGTTTTCTTTCCATGATAGGAGTAACAAAATCTAATGCAATTTCCTATCCATTTGGAGATTGTCTGTTTTGAAATTGGTTTTCCTTCCTTCCCTGTTGCATATGCTATCAGAAGCTGGTCAGTTTTTCTATTGGTTTTTGTCCTGTCCAGGTAGTAGCGTAATTGTCTATGCACATCCAAGGTATGTAGTAGCCTTTCTCCCTGTTCTGTGGGTTGGGGAAGAATGTAGGAAGGTGGATAGCCTGATTTAAAGAGACTCTGGATACCACCTTAGGCATAAATGTAGGATTTGTTCTCATGGACACTCTATCTTGATGGAAGATCAGGAAGGGTTGCACTGCCATTAATGCCTGTAGTTCAGAGACCCTTCTTGCTGAAGTTATTGCCAGCAGGAATGCAGTCTTCCAGGATAAGTATTGTAATTCTGCTGTTGCTGCTGGTTCGAAAGGGGAAGTGTCAATTTTTCTAGCACAAAGTTCAAGTCCAAAGCTGGTAATGGAGGTATTCAGAGAGGTTTCACATTTTTAATTCCTCTCAGAAACTGTCTGAGCAGAGGATGCGAGAAGACAGGAGGATCCAAGCTGTATTCTGCTGAAATAGCTGAGGCATGTATCTTGATGGAAGAGTAGGACAGGCCTGTATGGAAGAGCTCTGCCAAGTACTCCAGGATGTTGGCTATGTTCACCAGTGTCACTTCTTGCCCTTTGCAGTACTCCAAGTGAGATATCTTTTCCATTTTGCTGCATAATTCTTTCTTGTTGAAGGTCTTGAGCCTCCAGGATTATGTCCTTAACCCTTTGGGATAAATTTGGGTTAATTGTTGTCATGTAATGTTCCAGGCAGTTAGCTGCAGAGTTTTCAGGTTTGGATGCAGGATGTTGAAGTTGTTCTGTGTTAACAGTAATGGGATCAGGGGCAGTGTCCATATTTGTTCCCGGGACATGCTCCTTAGCAATGGATACCAATGTTGTCTTGGCCAGTCTGGAGCTATCAGAATGATCCTCGGATGTTCCTCTTTGATCTTCAGAAGCACCTTGTGCATCAAAGGAAGTGGTGGGAATGCGTATGCTATCAGGTTTTTCCAACTGAAAGATAGGGAGTCCACATTCCAAGCAAGTGGGTGGCACGTCCTTGTGCAGAATTTCTTTAGCTGGTGATTGAGTGGGGATGCAAACAAGTCTATTTGTGGTAATCCCCATTCTCTTGTGATGGCTTTGAAGATGTCCGGATGCAGCATCCATTCGTGGGCATCTGTGGTAGTTCTGCTTAATATGTCTGCTAGAATGTTTTCCTTCCCTGGTACATAAATTGCTTGTAACTGAATGTTGTAGCTCAGAGCCACATCCCATAGGTCCAGTGCCAGCCGGCATAGACGATATGAGTGTGTGCCTCCCTGTTTGTTGATGTACCACATAACTGTGGTGTTGTCTGTCCTTATCATCAGCTGACCTTCTTGGAGAAAAGGTTTGAAGGCCTGGATTTCCAATTTTACTGCCATCATTTCTTTTAGATTTATGTGCAGGTGCAGCTGGTCTTGAGTCCATAGGCCTTGAATGCACCTGTCCAGCATGTGTGCCCCCCAACCGAGGTCTGAGGCATCTGTCGTGATGGTTTGAGTTGGTTGGCTTTTGCAGAAGGGCAATCCTGAGTTTGATTGGCAGGCCTGAGCCCACCATAGGAACTCTTTCTTCAGGCAGGGAATCATTGGAATTTTGGTTTCTAGGCTGTGCTTGTGTTGAGACCACAAATTCTTTAGGTACCATTGTAGCTTTCTCATATGCAGCCTGGCATGAGGGACCAGTATTATGCAGGATGCCATGAAGCCTAGAGCTTGCAGCACTTTTCTTGCAGTTAGATGGTTCTGCTTTGTTAATGCCAAGAAGTAGAGAGGAAGCTGCTCTTTCTTTTCTGCAGTCAGGGATGCCATTTGATTTGATGTGTCCAGTTCTGCACCCAGAAAGGTTATTCTTTGGGATGGAATCAGCCTTGACTTTTTTTATATTGACTGTATATCCCAGGGCTTGCAGCAGGTAAATGACTCTTTGTAGGTCTTCTGTTAGTTTTATTTTGTTGTCCGCTTGTATCAGGCAGTCGTCCAGGTAGGGATAGATTTGAATCCCCTGAAGTCTGCAATGAGCGATTACTGATGCCAGGCATTTCGTGAACACTCTGGGCGCAGTAGATAAGCCAAAGGGCAATGCTGAGAATTGATAATGCTCTGATCCTGCAATAAATCTGAGGTATCTTCTGCAAATTGGTCTTATGGGGACGTGCAGGTATGCCTCCTTGAGATCTAGAGTTACCAGCCAAGACTCCTTGCCCAGCATAGGAAGAAGCTGCTGTAGGGTCAGCATTTTGAATTTTGGAACAATGAGGAATGTGTTTAAAGCGGACAGGTCTAGAATAGGCCTCCATTTGTTTTCTTTTCTTGGTACCAGGAAGAGTCTGGAGTAAAAACCCTTTCCTTGCTCCAACGGTGGTACCTTTTCCACAGCTCGCATTCTTAGTAATTGAGATATTTGTTTTAGAGCTTCTGTCCTTTGAGTAGGTGGCAGGTTTGGCATTCCTCTTTTGCTTGGTAGAGTATGGAAATGGAACCTGTAACCTTGGTCTATAGTTTGCAAAATCCATTTTTCTCTTGTGATGCAATGCCAGTTCTTTGAAAATAAGGTTAGCTTTCCGCCTAAGGGTGCTTCTAGTTGTTCCCTGGTAGGCGGTGCCACCGTCAAGTCACTGTGATTGAGTTGTTGCAGTGGTGGTGGTTGCATCCGTGCCTCGCTGGTTGTTACCCTGCCACTGGCGTCCCCTGTAGGCACCCCTGGTTTGGTTTCTGCCTCTCGAGCGCCTATTCCTGCTTCTTTGTGCCCTAGAGGAGTCTGGAAAGGACCAATTCTTGGAGGGCCAGTTCCTGCTAAACCTTGGAGGTTGAACCTGTAAGAAATCTTTCACTGTTTGTACAGATTTTGCCTTCTCTTCCATCTTTTTTAGTACCTGTTGCGCAGGGGAACCAAATAAACTGACCTTGTCCATAGGTGCATCCAAAAGCTTTGATTTAACATGGTCTGGTAATGCCTGTTCTTTCAGCCATGCATGCCTCCTGATAACTGTGCCAGCCATGGCTGATCTAAAGGAAGCCTCCAGTGCATCATAGCCACATTTTAAAGAATGGTTACTAACCTGCTGTATGTTATGTACCATTTCTTGAACATATTTCTTATCTAAAGATTCTTCAGAGGACAGTTTTTTAGTCAACTGGTCAAGCATAAACTCGTGGTATTGAATCATATGAAATTGGCAGTTCAAAGCTCTATCTGACAAAGTAGCAGAGGTGTAAACTTTTTTACCCCATCTCTCTAAGGACCTGGATTCCCTTTCAGAGGGGAGGGGGTTTTTAGTGGAAGTAGCTGCTACAGCATTAGGACCCTGGGAGATAGTCTCTGGATCTGCAAAAGGAGCCTTATATAAATGGTGATGAGTGTCCGGGACCCTGTAGAACCTATCGGGTTTAGCAGAAGCCGGAGGTAATGAATCAGGAGCAGTGCAAGCATCATTAAATGCATCATCAACAACAGAAAGAACTGGAGGAATAGCTAAACGCCTATGCTGTGGCAAATGTAGAAAGGTCCTAAGCCTTTTTCTGGAGTCTGAGAAATCTTGGCCCTGCCACTGAAATTGTTCCCTCATAGCATGCAAGGTTTCCCCAAAGGAAAATTCCTCAGGAGGAGAGGCTGAAGGGATGGACTCCTCAGCATCAGAGTCTTCGTAAGGAGAATAAGCAGCCTCAGGAGGGTCTGTATGTTCGGAGTCATCAGAGGAATCATCTGTGGATACTGGCTCAGGGGGCTCTGCTCTAGGCCTTTTTTCTGGAGGAGGGAGAGAGGCCCTGTCTGGATGAGGTTGGGCTCCACGAATTAAAGAGATGAGATCCTCAGCCAAAGTTAGCATATGGGAGCTGGCGCTGGGCCTGAGAGAGGGGGGCTTGGCAGGCACCGTTTTTGATGCTTTGGCTGCTTTAGCCCTGGCAAAGGCCTTAATAGACATTGCTGCAGGAGGCCTAGCAGCTCCACGTGCAGGGGTAGAAATATCCAGGGGAATGGTATCTGATAAATCCTGTGAAACCGCAACAGAAGGTTGGATTTCAGAAGCCGTTTCTACCAGGTTAGAAGAGGCCTCGGTAGAAGGCATGATTTCGGCTGAAGAAAGAACCGCTTGCTCGGTTTCGGCTGAAACCGAGACACTCGCGGTTTGCTTAACCGTGGTTTCAGCCGAAACCGCGGACCGCGAGTGTCGGCCCTTTTCTTTGCGTTTTTTGGTACTTTGCGAAGTCGGAGGATCCGACGGCATAATATATGCAAAATCGGAGCCGAAAATCTGTTCAGCAAACTCCGACCGACGTCTAAGCGTCCGTCGGTTAAAAGAAGCGCAGGCTAGACAAGCTGCAACGTCGTGGTCTGGGCCTAAACAATGTATGCAGTAGGAGTGGGAATCTTTATGAGGTATTTGTTTCCCACAAGATAAACAGTTATTCACTTTCTCTGACATCGGCTGAGGCAAGAAAGAGTCCCCAACGGGGTACTTAGCTTCTTAGAAGTCTTCGAAGTAATATTCGGTAGTAGTAATCTCTGGATCTGACCGACCGGCACTTGCGAACAGCTTCTGCTTCGGGCGCCACGCGGCAAGAAAGACTGAGGAAAATGGCGTCGGCTGATGCCTTTATACCCGAAGAACTGCCGCAATGACGTCGGGTGAAGTGCGACACCAGCCGAAGCCAGACCCAGACTTTGGAATCCGGCTGACCGAAGGGCTGCCTGACGACAGGACAACCCATTTGTGAAGACTGCAGATGCATCCTTGAAGGACATCTGAGGTATCTTCTGCAGCTGTGTCGGATAGGGACATGCAGGTATGCCTCCTTGAGGTCCAGAGTAATCAGCCACGACCCCTTGCCCAGCATGGGAAGGAGTTGCTGTAGAGTCAGCATTTTGAACTTTGGCACTATGAGAAAGGTGTTTAATGCGGACAAGTCCAGTATTGGTCTCCATTGAGATTCTTTTCTTGGAACAAGGAACAGCCTTGAGTAAAATCCCTGGTCTTGTTCTTGTTGTGGAACTCTTTCTATTGCTTTCATCCGAATCAACAAAGTGATTTGCTTGATAGCTTCTGCCCTCTGATTTTGTGGCAGGTTTGGCATGCCTTGTTTTCTTGGTAAAGTGTGAAAATGAAACCTGTACCCTCGGTCTATAATGTCCAAAATCCATTTGTCCTTTGTCAGTCTGTGCCAGTTCTCTGCAAACAGAGATAATTTCCCACCCAAGGGAGCTTCCAGTTGTTCCCTGGTAGGCGGTAATAGAGGAAAGTCATTGAGATTGTGGTTGTGGGGCAGGTGAAACCCCTGCGTCACTTCTTTGGTTTCCTGGCTGCCATTGTCGTCCCCTGTAAGGGCCTCTGTATTGGCCTCTTCCTCGACCACGTCTGTTCTTACCCCTTTGAAACTTTTCTGGATTAGGAAAGGACCAGTTTTTTGAAGGCCAATTCCTACTGAATCTGGGGGGTTGAACCTGGAGGAAATCTTTCACAGTCTGGACTGATTTTGCTTTTTTTTCGATGGTCTTTAACACATCCTTAGCATTTGCACCAAAAAGCTTGTTCTTTTCCAAAGGTGCATCCAGAAGTTTTGCTTTTACATGATCTGGTAGAGGTTGATCTTTAACCAAGCATGTCTACGAATGACTGCCCCTGTCATAGCTGCCCTACATGAAGCTTCCAGTGCATCATATCCACACTGCAGGAAGTGATTGCTTACTTGCTGAGTGTTATGTACAGCTTCCTGCAAAGTCTTCCTGTCTAAAGGCTCAGGAGTGGCTAATGTTTTTTGTAAATCTTCTAATAGATAATCCTGGTATTGTAACATATGGAAAAGGCAATTTAAAGCTCTCATAGATAAGGTAGTGGATGTGTAAACCTTTTTGCCCCATCTCTCTAAAGACCTAGCTTCCCTGTTGGAGGGCAAAGGATTCTTTGAGGTGGAGGCTGAAACTCCTTTAGGCCCCTGTGAAATAGTTTCCAAATCAGCAGTGTGGGCGCTGAATAAATGGGAATGAGTTTCTGGGACCCTGTAATACCTGTCTGGCTTGTCTGGAGCAGGAGGAAGAGAATCAGGGGTAGCACTAGAATCAGAATACAAATCATCCAGAACATCAAATACAGGAGGAATAGCTAAGGGCCTGTGCTGAGGCTTCTTAAGGAAAATCCTAAGGCGTTTCCTAGAATCAGAATATTCCTGACTCTGCCACTTGAAATGTTCCCTCATGGTGTGCAGAACTTCCCCAAAAGAAATATCCTCAGGAGGGGAGGCCGAAGGTATGGAATCTTCTGCATCCGAGTCCTCATAGGTCTGGAAGAGCTCTTCCTGGCTATCAGAGTGGACAGAGCCCTCAGAGTCTTCATCAGAATGAGAAGGGTCAGAGGGTTCAACCCGGGGCCTTTTATCAGGAGGAGGCTGGGATGCTCTCTCAGGATGGGCCTGTGAACCTCTGATCATGGAAATTAAATCAGCAGCCATGGACATAATTTGTGTCTCCGGAGTCGGCTGAGGTAAGGATTTGGAAGCAATATGCTTTGTTTTGCTGGCTGCCTTAGCCCTAGTGTAGGCCTTAATAGACATGGCCATAGGAGGCCTGGCAGCTCCATGTGCAGGAGTGACCTTGTCAACAGCAATGGTCTCGGGTATTTCCTCGGTTTCGGTATCCGGAGGAAAATCTATAACTGGCGTCGGAGTAATGTCTGGAATCGGAGTCATCGGTACTGCGGTGTCTTCGGTTCTGAGTGGTGGAGAGACCGTCTCAGAGGGAACCGGAGCACTCGCGCTAGGTTTTGGCGTGGAGTCAGAGGTAGACGCGGGCCGAGGATGTCGGTCCCGGTCTTTTCGTTTTTTGGGCGTTTGCGATGTCGGGAGATCTGACGGCATGGTGTAAGCAAAATTATCGCCGAAAAAATCTTCAGCGAACTCCGCCCGGCGCCTGAGAATGCGCTTGTTGAAGCGAGCACAGGCTACACAGGCTGAGACGTCGTGGTCTGGGCCCAGGCAAGGGAGACAGTATGAGTGGAAATCCTTATGAGGTATTTGTTTACCACAAGAAAGACAATTGTTAACTTTTTCAGTAATTTCTGACATCGGCTGAGGCAAGAAAAGGTCCCCAACGGGGTACTTAGCTTTTTGATGACTTCGGTATCGTAGAATACAGGAGCTGACCGACCGGCACTTGCGAACTGCTTCTGCTTCGGGCACCGCGCGGCAAGAAAGACTGGGGAAAATGGCGTCGGCTGATGCTTATGTACTCCAGCCGCTCTGACGTCGGAGAGAAATGCGACATCAGCCGACGTCGGACCCAGACTTTGGAATCCGGCCGACCGAGGGCTGCCTGAGGCAGGACAACCCACATGTTATGACTGCAGTTGCATTCTTGAAGGACATCCATGAAAGCTTGAGATGGAATGAGGGGTAAAAGAGTTTGAAGGGTGAGCATCTTGAAGGAGGGAACCTGTAGGAACAGGTTTAGGTAACAGAGGTCCAGGATAGGTCCCCAGGGGCCATCCTTTTTTTGGGACTAAGAAGAGGTGGGAGTAGAAGCCTAGTCCCTCCTGACCTGAGGGAACTGGTTCTATTGTTCCCTGGGAGAGTAGCTCCTGCAGGATGGGAGGAAGTAGAGGGAGCTGATTTTGGGGAGGGAAAGGAATTTTTATTGGTGTAAGTTTTTCTTTTCAGGAAAGAAAGTATCCTTTTTGGATGATGGAAAAAACCCACCGATCTGTAGTGATGGTTCTCCAAAAAGGGAGGCATTGGGTAAGGCGGACGGACAGGGGCACTTAGGCAAAGCAGTCACGCAGAGGAGGGTCCCCCTCTATCTGGAACGGGCTGCTTGTTGGGGGGTTGTGGTTGAGGGGGTCTGGGATAAGGTTGACTCTGAGATCCCCTACGTGGTCTGGCAGTAGAGGGGTGAGAAGTGGAAGTGGCCCTTCTAACAAAGGATGTTTTGGCTGGGTAGTTCCTGTAATATCTGGGCAGTGAAGACACCAGCAAGTGCTTAAAGTCCTGCAGTTCCTTGCTTTTTTCTTGCAAGTCTTTAAAAAGTTCTGCAGCATTTTTGCCAAATAGAAGGTTGTTATCCAGAGGAGCATCCATGATCTTGGCTTTAAAGTCATCTGGCAGAGGTTGTAGTCTGAACCAGGAGTATCTGCGGAAGCTGGAAGCAGTGGCAACAGATCTGGCAACTGCTTCTGCAGCATCACAGCTGCAGTGGATAGAGTGTCTGGCTACTTGGGTGGCCATTAAAAATTTGGAGGAAATGTCAGATTTGGCTAGACAGTCTGGGGTGGTAGCCAACAAGGTGGAGGCCTGAGAGACTAGGTCTAGGGCATACTTCACCATGTGGGTTTGGTAGTTTATAGCTGTGAAGGCCAGGGTAACAGAGGTGCACACCTTTTTTCCCATCCTGTCCATGGTCTTGCTGTCTTTATCAGATGACAGTTGGGAAGCAGAAGGCAACTGCCTAGACTGTCTGGGGATACTGCAGTAACAGCTGGGTCAGCCAAAGGTTGTTTAATGAGGAACTTGTAGTCATCAGGGACTTTTGTAAAACCTATCTGGCCTCTTAGGGGCGAAGTGAAGGCATCCAACAAAGTTGGGAGTACTGGAGGGATGGCTAAAGGTGAAGGGGAGTCAAGCTGTAGAAGCTCAAAGTATCTTTTCTGGGTTTCAGAGACTAAAGAAGTATCCCATATGAACTACTCTTTCATTTTTGAGATAAGTCTCCCCAAATGATAAGTCCTCAGATGCGGAGACCCCTTCAATAGAGTCCTCTTCAGATGAATAATAGTCTATAGGAGAGGCAATCTATGAAACATAGCAGACAGATTCCTCAGAGGAGGAATAATCCTGTTCTGGGTCATCCTGGGTAACAGTTTGCTGAGTAGATGCTAAAGGCAGGGAGGAGGCAGAAGCCGGCCTAGGACTCAGTACAGGGATGTTGGTGGGAGTAGGGCCTGTAGGCCTAAGAGCTATAAAGGCCTGCATCAAGGAGGAAATGAAGGACTCCCAGTCTGGGGCTGCCGGAGGTGATGGGCTCAAGTATTTAGTTTTTTGCTTCCTTTTAGAAGGAGTGTGCATCTGGGTGGGAAAGAAACAGACGCCTGTGCTGGTGTAGGAGAGGTTTCAGTTGGCCGGTCTAGTGATGGTTCCCCCCTTGACGTCGGTTATGACTGACATCTGAGTCAACGCCGCTGATGTGCTGTCCATGGATACTGACACGGCCTCTTCTAGAGGAGCCGTTTGAACCGGAGTAATGGGGTGTCCCTCGGCCCCCTAGAACGGAAGTCGGCGGGACATCCAAAGGTGGAGCGGCATCTGGAGAAGGCAAACAAACCTTGGCCTTCTTCCGCGGTTATTCGACTTGGGAGGCCAACTCGGGATCCATACTAACCGTGGGGCATTTAAGCCTTTGGTTTTCTAGAAATAGATTTAACGCAGACAGATGGTTGCGCAAGGCCTTGGATATGAAGGACTGGCAAATAGAGCAGGCCTTATGGTCATGCTCTTTACCTAAGCAAAAGACACAGCGGTCATGGGAGTCTTTGTGCGGAATCTGGCGCCCGCAACTACATTTACTCTTTTTTTCCGACATCGGCTAGAGAAAAACAACTTCAGCATCCAAGCTAAAGCTTAAGAAAGTACAAAAAGGCAAAAACCTCAACGGGGTACTTATGTTTAGATGTCTTCAGACGTAGGAGCGAAGTGCACAAAGTAATCATCATCTGCGGCCGAAAAGTTCTGAGGTCTGTGTGTGCCAACATCACATTTATACTCCAAGGTTTATGGCCGCATGTGTGACGTCCCACGCACCTATGGCAGCCAGGCTTAAGCTTTTGTATAGGAGCTGACATCAGGTCCCCTGAGGGCTAGAAATCCTGCATTATTAATACTGCAACATGGGAATAGAAGGACATGTGCTGTTACTTTACAGCCTACTTATGCTGTTATGGTACTGATTTATTACAATCTTTGGGGAAAGTTATTATTTAATGGGTCTCATTTTGTTGATACCCGACGCATCCTTTATGTTGCAGCAAAACGCTACAGCAGTAACTAGTGGGTAATGCAACCCTGCAATTAGTGAAGATAGCTTGTCTGCACTGCTGTATAACTTGAGGACTTTTGTTTGAGCTTAATCTTATGACTTTTACAAATGTATAGTTGTTTTGATGAAACCAGACACTAGATACATTTATACCCCAATTCAAAGGTTTGCATAACAAAGACTAAATGGACAAGGAGCATTTTAACTGAAATAAACTTATTTGTACTCCAAGGTTGTTCAGTCTCAGAGTTTGGGGTTTGTAAATTTCATTGTGGTGTGTTGCACTTGTAGATAGCATTGTTGATATTTTAATTAATTAATAGTTCACATTCAATCCACAGACTCTTGACAAAATGAGATTTGAGGGGACCATTACAGTGTCCTACATAACTTGCTTATACGCAAGACAATTTACACAAGTGTACCACTCTTAGCCAAGTCCAACTTTACGGAGTAATGCAGAGCATTTTGGATGTAATACTCTATCTGCATTTTACTCCTACCTAAAACACTCTTCAACATGACACAGATGAATACTTTCACAAATACAGACATGTAACCTCTTAGCAGGGGTTAAATGAGGGATCTGTAATCCTTCTACAATTGTAAAGAGAGAGGAAGGTACTACAAAGGAAAGCAAAGTGACCTCCTGACAGCACCCACATGGACATCAGACAGCAGTCCCATGGACACGGCTTTGCAGACATTAGTTAGCTTAAGGGCACTGCTGAGGGGTGGGGGATGTAGGTATGTACAGCATCCACATAGATATCAGACAGCAGTCCCACGGACACGGCTTTGCAGACATTAGTTAGCTTAAGGGCACTGCTGAGGAGTGGGGGATGTAGGTATGCACAGCATCCACATGGATATCAGACAGCAGTCCCACGGACACGGCTTTGCAGACATATAATATTAGTTAGCTTAAGGGCACTGCTGAGGGGTGGGGGATGTAGGTATGCACAGCACCCACATGGATATCAGACAGCAGTCCCACGGACAAGGCTTTGCAGACATATAATATTAGTTAGCCTAAGGTCACTGCTGAGGGGTGGGGGATGTAGGTACCATATAGTAGGAATGAAAAAGAAGATGTCACTTGGAACTCTGTTGTGGAGGGTTACAACTAGTAAATATATGCTCCTTCCAGAAGGAAAGCATTAGGCTTGGCACAGCTGCAGGAATCTGGGTAAGTGGAAGGGTGCACTCCATCTACCAGCTACTGAGTATATCTGGTGAGCAGGTCTACACTTGAGCAACACTAGTTAACTGTTTATGGGACAGATGTTTGTGTTTCCACCACAACATAACAAGGTGGCATTTTTTAAGGTTCAGGGGCCACACTACGATAACCGTGCCCTGATGACCTGATAAAGGTAAGGGGATGTACAAAGACTACAGGAAAGCTTGAAGGAACAGAACAACAAGGGTAGTGAAATGGCTGCAGCTACAGGGGAATGCATGCATTCTCAGGCTACAAAGTAAACAAGTGCATGCCTTGGTAACAAAAAATGGTCTACGGTAGAGGATGGCCACACAGTGAAATGAGTCTTTAGACAGCATAAACAGCGGAGGTTCTAGTGCAAACTAGAGGATATGAAAGTGGCCAGAGGTGAATAGAAGTAACAGCCCTAATGAAAGGGGCTGTAGGACAGCTGCTTGAGAGCTCTACATCAGCTGGGTACGACAACCTTCTGTTTCTAGAGGTTAGCCAAACAGTCTACTTATGCTGTGCTGACAAGGCCATAAAAAGGCTGAAACATGCATGCCCACAGCTAGTGGGGTCTGGCTTTACTGGCCTGAATATGTCCGTAACAGTCATGGGCATTCAGAACTGCCATATAGCTGAAATTTGATGTCCTTACGGGGTCATTTGCATATATCACATGTTATCTCTAATACAAGAGGTTTTAAGGAATCACACAGTGGAAAATCTAGCTTGGCTAGATTTTTCTTTAAATTTTTACAATACAGAAAATAGGAAAATGTGGAGGGGGTTACAATTCACCCGAACTGAGCAATGCAACACTGGGTTAAACCAACACAACTACAAATAGTACAGGCAAGGAAGTGAAAATGCAGACCCATCCTACCAGTCTATAAACAGACAGATGAAGAAAATCCTCTAACTGAAAAGGACAGACACTGAAAGTGACATTAATGACAACATCACAGTGCAGAGTAACTTGAAAAGTGTAGCTGAGAACAGAAGAAATAAAGATGAAAAGAATATAAATTAAGCAGGCTGTAACTAAATGGGTACCAAAGAAATTTGTTCCAGCTCTGATGCTGTAGACTGATAAAGATTCATGGTCACACCAAGAAAGAAAAAGTAAAAACCTTACACTATCACTTAGTGTGGGATGTGCCTGGCATCCAATGAACTGAAGGGGTATGTGGGACACTGACAATGGAACATCACGCCAACATTTTAAATGCAATTAAGAAAGGATGTTGCACAGACACCACTGTCATCAGTGTCCTACAAAGAGTAATAACAAAAAAAACGGAATGATGAACTGCACACCCCACAGCACCATCATGGAACATTCCAGTATTCCAGTTAGCAAACGGCTCAAGATGTCCATAGATTCCAGCAAATGTCTCAAATTAATTATTTTAAATAGGTCTCTGATTACGTTTGGATTTGTCCCAGATTCTATTAAGATTTGCCCCAATGGGATTAAATGCACAAGAAAAGACATGGTTATCCCTACTAAACACACGTTTTCTGCAGTACCTTTCAAATAAGCTGTCTGTTTTGCTACGGATAACATTTTCTTGGACATTATAATTATTTCTGAGCTATTCTGTTTACATGCACTTCATGTCATTGCAAAGAGACATCTAGAATAATATTCATTGCTCAGATGCAATGTGTTACAATGCATTTACTATGGAGTGCCCCTGACTTTTTACCAAATGAAATTACACTGAAAACAAAAACAAGAATAAATATCATACGTCACCTAAATTACAAACATCAACTTAAAGACAACAAATAGCACGCAATATGCTTTGTGTTACAGTTGAAGATGGGGTTACTGTTAGGATTATGGTTAAGGCTGAAGCTAGAGTACCTACATAAGGATAATGAAGGGAGCCCTGTAACCCTAACAGGGAGCATCACACACACACCAACACATCACCCAACAACTTAACACACATGCAGACTCACACTAGCAATACCTACATTTGATATTTCCATGGCAAATCCACTCAGTTTACAATTGCAGTGTTCTGGACTTCACATTCAAAAGTCTGATAGGCACCCTTTCTAATATTTATTTATTTATTTATATTTGTTGACCGGGAGTGGTAATATGCTGCAAATATCAAACCCATGACTTGCAGCAATGCTCTCTGTTGTTTTTAGCAGTTTGATGGTGGTGGTATTAATTGTAATGTAGAGTTTAAGGCTTTTGGTGTGTGGGAATGGTGGATGGTTTGATTGGATTTTTAATTTCGGACTACAAGTAAAGTTTGATTACTTAAGACTTCAGCAGAAGAAAGCTTCAGATAAAGAATGTGAAGGAGTATGCTCCACTGGTCTTAACCTGTAGTCATGTGAGAGTAGAGTTAAAGGGGGGGGGGTCCCTGCAAAAAATGCTTATTTCATTGTTTAGATAACATCAATGTTTGTGGTACAGGAGTATTCTTTTTGCTATGGTATGGCATTTTATGTCAAGTGAGCAATGTCAGTTATGTATTACAACATTTTGTTAGAGGAGTAAAAGGGAGAATAAGAAGAAATCCACATAACCACTCCTACTAAAACTAGCAATATTACCACAAACAAAAAAGCAGACTGTATTCTCTGGACAGTGTATAACAATTCAGTGAGCAGACGTTTTCCCTTTATCACACTGTGTGTGTGTGTGTGTGTGTGTGTGTGTGTGTGTGTGTGTGTGTGTGTGTGTGTGTGTGTGTATATATATATTTTCAGCTGGTGACATTTAGAGAGAGGGAGAGATTGAGAGAGAGAGAGAGAGAGAGAGAGAGAGAGAGAGATCGAGAGAGAGGACTTCCTTCAGGGCCCTTAAGAATCTCAGCACTGACCTTATATGGTTGCAATATAGGTTAATTACTGGAAATAACAGACTTAGCTATGCGATTCCCAACACTTTGAAAATTAAACCGCAATTCCTAAAAAGATGCGACTTCAAAGACTAAAAGATGCATGCATGCAAACTAGGTTTATTGTTTTACTGCAGTTCTGTTTGAACTCAAAGTGTGACAAATCATTAAGTACAATGGATCCAAAATTTGCATCTGAGCTGCATTAAGAGACCTTTCCATAATGTACCCACGCAAGTAGTCACAGTTAATTTTCTTTGACCTTCCCCTCCCCAAGACAAAGATGAAGAGGATGTTTATTGCATACTGTTAGAACTTCATGCAGTGATGTAGGCCATGAACAAACCTGTCTCAACGGAATAGAGTGGGCAGCCAGGTATCTCCAAAGATACAGCAAGCTTCATCTTTAGTTGCACACACACTTAGGTTACCTTCTGTCACATAGTTAACATCTACATCATATACACATTATGACTGGCAAGGTCACTTAATGTATTAAATCAAAAATGGCAGTCCACATAGCCCAGACAATGCACTTTCACAACACAGCACTGAGTTTTAGGAAAGCTTATTACTGAAGTTGCAATTCTGCAGAAGCATACACACTATACTGATGTCTTACAGCTGGAAACTTCTGAGGAAAAAATGCACACAGAAGGGGAAAAAAAGCATCACAAATGATATTTACTGAGCCAAGGCAGAATTAATAGTAATGTTGTCAAATCAGAGAAGTCTGTCATCTCATAGAGTAAAGTGAAAAAGCAGTTATATTTTTGCTCATTTCCAAGTAACGGGAACATCCTGCAGCTTAGGTTAACAAGTTTCCATTACAGGTTATATGGCATGTGACCAAAGGGTGGTCCATTAGCCTGTGTACCTAATCACTGCCTAGCTCATCCCGGGGCTGACACACACGATTCCGGCAGTCAGGCTACAGAGCTACAGTTCCTTTACTTTATTAAAGAGAGCTATTGATGGAATGCTTAGCCAAACACATGCAAAGTAATTAAAAACAGCACCGAAAGCCTGCTTTGGGAAACAAAGGAGCATCATAAATTTTAAATTATCTCTAAAGTCAATATAAATTGCATGTACATCCTGTCATTTAAAAGATACAGGGAATGTCTGGAAGCATTATTTATACAGAGAGCAGTTAATATTTTGCATGGTGCTCTGCACAGTTCCTCGGTTGTTACCTGGCCTTTTCTTCCTCTCTCAAACTAAGTAAACCGCACACTCCATTTAATCCCTTCACTGTCATGTGTATCAACATGAAATGTCACTAACAAATGGAATGTTACTTCAATAGCTTCCCACCAATCATACGGCTACTAATCAGGAAGAATACATTCAGAGACTTGCTACATGGCCAAAATTCATACATTCACTATGGTACATTCTTCTGCTTTTTGTTTCCTATGTGCTTTTTCACTCTATGACTGCCAACCATCAACTCTCTTCCACAGGTCTTAGCTTTATTCTTTTCCCAATAAATAGGAGCCCAAAGTACACTAAGACAAGAACCATAGTGCAGATGTCTGCAGAAGTGTTGCAAAGACAACGCTGACATAGTGCTGGACAAATGGTAAGAATCTAAAACACTACCAAGCTGGTAATCGTACTTTTGGTGGACATGCAGGTATAGCTCTCACCTTTCAGTCTCTAAAATGTGTAACACAACTGCTCGTAAGGCATAAGAAATGGGTGAAATGCAGAACACCTACTAAAAATTATTTACAACTTCAACTATGAAGCTTATAGCATGGTTAATAACTCCTTCTACATACTCCCAAAATATTCTGCTAAATTAATTTATTTCACCAAACATGGGAAGTACCTCACCCAAACACCTAAACCAACTTCAGACCTTTGAGACCTAATGTTTCCTCACCAAAAATAATCTCATATCTCAGCACACTAGCAACTACTATAGCCTGAAAGATCTGTCTACTCAGTGTCACACAGACTCCTGAGAAGTGGTCTCTGTGTAGCTTTCCATGCTATGAACAACACGGCACTTTCTGAACTCCTTCGCCTAAACAGAACAACTGTTAAAGCAAACACCCAGTCTAGAGACCAACACCTACACTACCACATCAACACTACCAGATGGCAAGACACAGACCTAGCCCAACATATCCTCATTTGAACAGGCTACCTTTACCTATCACAGGTTCATACGTGTGTACTAGGCTAATGGCCCTGGAGCCTTTACAAGCCTAGCCAATAGAAGTGCCCTGGCATCGTGCTGCCTGACGTTAGTTCCCAGTACCTCTGTCAAGTAGAGTCACTGGAGAGATCCCCGGGGTGAACTTTCTATTACCCAACCACTCATCAAAATTTCTCTTGAAGAGGGTCAGTGAGGTGCTCTGCTTGACATGTATGGAAAGTCTATTCCAGAGCATGGGCAGTCTCTGGGTGAGGAACCTGTCCTATCAAACAGTACTTCCCTGGTAACCTTTAATACCAGTCTGGATAACTAGACAGGTGATCTTAAATTATCAGTAGAGATATGTGGAGAACATCTCCTTAATGGGGGACAGTATTAGTTTCCCACCAGTACTGAGCAATGTGGTTGAGCTTCTTGATGGCATCTTCTGGCAGTAAGCTTAGTACGAATACATGAACCTATAAAATGATTAAGTATTATCCACCACAGAAATTTATAAAAAAATAAAAATTACTGTGTAAGACCCTTTCAATGTTTTTAAGACTCAAAATATGGAACACTCCTCATAATGAGCTAAAGTTGAAAGCTATGCATAAATGCGAGCAAGGACAGTAGGGTCTTGCAGTGACTCGAGTGCACACATCAACTATGTAAAGTCCGGATAGCTCCATCTTGGTCATGGCCATCCATGTTTCAGAATGGATCCTAAATGCCCCCAGGCCATACAGCAACAGTGCACTCCTCCTCTCCAATTCCTACAGCACTCCAGATAAAGGGTCTAACCGCTCCCCAGTAACTGATGTAAGCACCCCCATCAATACAAGGGCCTATTATTCCCTTCACCACCACCATGTACATGTTCCTACCAATATGCTCATGAAGGGCTACCATCACCAGCCTGGTAGCACCAAGCCTAGGTCCTCAATCTCTGCTGCATCACTACCGCTAACAAGCCTCCACTTACTGGCTGTAAAATATTCCTGGTGACAAGAATCACCATTTTCACTCCCTCCACAAGAACAAGCTGGTATTGGCTGCTTAGCCCCCCCCCACCGACCCCACCACCAATCAAACTGCTACTTGAACTAAGACTGTCGGATCACAGCAAGATTTTCTCATTAATACATAATGATGTCACAATTTTCGGTTTACCTTCATAAGTGTGTTATGCACTCGTGCGAATCCACTTTGTGTGAAAGGAGGTTTTCAAAGTGGCAAAACCTCGAAATAAAGTTGTCCAAATGTGCAATGGGCAAATGCACATTGGCATTCACTCATTGCAGATTCGGCATTGTGGGGGCAGATAGCACTATAGCAGGGATCAGGAAATGAGCCCTTTCCCTACTGTAGTGCGATCTCAGAGTTAGTATATTAAAGTAGGGGTGTGTGAGGGGCACAGCCCCCCACATAGGGGCTTGCCCCCTGCATTATGATGTGTCTTTGACATTTTAGTTTGAAAATCAGAGAATCAGCTGTTCGATTTGCTGATTTTTGAACTTCTGAGAGTGTCGAAGTTTGAAATTTGTGCATTTGGTTCATCCAAATGTGCGATCGATATTGTAATTTCCGACAATATGAAGGTACACCCAGTTTTCTCTCTCTCCCATCAGTTATTCTCATAAAACACTAATTTCTGATGCTGCAACTGGAACACCCACAGTATCAATAGTTTTATTGCTCAGTACACTTCAGCCATCCCACATCTAACTATATTTGTGTAGAATTAGCCAGCTGAATAGAGCATGGAGTTCACACGAAGGTCCAGGTAAAAAAACAAGAAACAAAGCAGTAAGGCTAAAGTTTTGGTTTGCTTAAGTATTACTTGCTGCTGTGTCCAAACATGAACATTTTTTACTCGCATGTAAAAATGTATAGGTCAGTTCACGCCTTATAAATAACTTGTTGCACATTCCCATCTAAGTTTCACTGATACAACTCGTCCCTGTTTTTCTTTTTAATCATATTAACCCCTTTACTACCCACCATACTTTTAAAGTCTCATTACCTCATACTACTGAAGATGTTCAAGATCCTCCCTGGGTAACTGGCTGCTTATAATTACCTCTGATCCTGGACTACAAAGTGCTACATCCCCACATGGTCTAACATATTCTCGGGTAAATTATACCGGCATATTTTTCTATAAAATATCCTTAGATTGTGCTTAAAGAATCAATTGCATCTTCAGTACTAGTGAAACTTCATATGTCATCTTTATGCAACAGTAAGTAAAAAGACACAACAGTTTTCTATAGAAACATTTTTAGGTCTGATGTAAAAATATACATTTTTCATAACTTTTACCTTTGCCTCCCTGAAAAATCAGGTAGCTACAGTTGTTTTCAACTGAAAGTTTGGCGATTTACAATGGCCATCCTGTCATTAATCCACCTTGAAGTGGATATACCACTCTAACATTTTCAAACTTACATGCAATAATTGCCAGGAAACCAAGTGCATTACAAGAGCTAACATCATTAAAGTGATTTTCTGATGTTAATATATGCATCGCGATATTTGATAAGTAAAGTGCTACGTCATGATGCATTTTTCCATTAGTCTACATTTACATATTTGGGGAGGGTTTTTTAATAATAAAAAAAAAAAAAAAAAAAAAAAAACTCTGTAAACTTTTTAATAAACCATGGCTCAAATAAAATTAATATATCCTAACCTGATGTTATGTTAGGGTAATATGTGTTGCACTTATAAACATTAACGGGGTACCTTCCCACATACAGGTTGGCAGGCCGCACACAAATTCACTAATGTTATTGTAACACTGCTCCGGTTTATGCTTAGTGGAAGAGTTGACATTTGTATATATCTGTGAGGCAGACAAGGAGGGTAGGAGGGAAGTGGCTGCTTTTTTCTTACTCTGATCACTTAGAACCAAGCTTTATGTGAGTTTTTTTGGCTGCAGAGTTTATGTGAAGATCAGCCTTTTAACTTGTTACCAATGGTGACAATGTCTGTGTTGCCTGAGGACAGAATATCGAGAGTAGTGGTAGTTTCATTTACATTTCACTAAAGGAATAAAAGTGGCTTGATTTCTTGGGGAGGTTAAAAAGCAGTTGAGTTTTTTGGCCAGTTTTTCACAGAGGTGAAAGCATCTTGTATGATGTTTCTAAAGTGGATAGACTGGTAGCTAAGCTGACAGTATAGAGTTAACTGCATATAGAATGGGGGTGGCAGGTTTTGATTCTTTGTGCATGTTGTTAATGAAGACATTGAAAAGTACTGGGGAGCCCTGCTGAGACTTGGGGAAAGGTGGAGTAGGAATCATTTAATAGTGGAAGGTATGAGACCACCAAGATGGAGTCCACCTTTGAAAGAATCAACCTCACCCCCTACTTTTCGTTTTCAACCCATTCCAACATCATATATTCTAACCCTTCTACAGAAACTGAAACCATGCTCCCCCCCAGCAGACCAACTACCTTCTGAATTCCTACAACAATCCGCCAAAGCTACTGCCTATCCCATTTCTATTCTGATCAACAGAACTATTACTGAAAGTTATATCCCCAGTTTATGGAAAATTTCCTATATTATCCCCCTCCACAAAGGAGGACAATCCACTGAACTCTCCAATTACCGCCGCATTGCCCTCCTCTCACCTCTAGCAAAGATCATGGAAAAATGTATCCACAAACAATTGCTTGACCATCTAATACAAAATAACCTACTAGCCAACTGTCAACATGGTTTCAGACCTTCACATAGCACTACTACTGCCCTTGTTTCCTTCACAGACTGTATCAACAACAACTGCAACCTTAAACTCTCTTCAGCCCTATACATTGACCTGTCTAAAGGTTTTGACATGGTAAATCACCAAATTCTCATCACTATAGTGAAATCCTTGTCACTAGATACATCCTCCATAAAATGGTTCCAGTCTTACCTGGATAAAAGACAACAGGCCGTACTATGGCACAAGTCTCTCTCTCTACTCACCTGCCTGTCAACCTCGGAGTCCCACAAGGGTCCATCCTTGGACCTCTACTTTTTTCCATATTCATCAATGACCTCCACCTTGCCATCCCCCAAGCTACATGCATACAATATGCGGATGACTCTACAGTGATATGCTCAGCTCCCTCCTCCTCTGAACTTCTCTATCTTACTCAACAAGTATTTAACACAGTTGAGCAATGGTTCACACATAGATGCCTTCTCCTAAATCCTAAAAAGACTAAACTCCTTCTTTTCTCTCCGACTAAGAAATCCCCCCATTAGATTTCTCAGTTAACTCTACCAATAAAACCATTAAATCCCCTGAACCAACCACCAAACTATTAGGAGTCACCATTGACAATAATCTGAACTTTGATATCCATATTAACAATACCATAAAAACTGTCAACAAAAAGCTAGGCTCTCTCTATAGGATAAAATCCTTTCTCCTACCTTCGGCTCGAACCACAATAGCACACACTCATCTTATCGCTTCCCTTCTCTATGCCTCACCTATTTTTACTAACCTATCAAAAAATAACCTTAACAAATTGGAAATGTCCTACAATAATATTGCCAGATTTGCAACAGGCAACCCATTTAGAACCCATCACTGCCTTAATTTAAAGCAGCTAGGATGGCTTGAACTACAAAATCTAATTAAATTTCATCAGCTAACTATAGCCCACAACATTCTTTACAAACCATCCAAAATACCTATTCTTTCCACACTAATCACTCCTTATAAAAACCTGGAATCCTTAAGGTCTTCCCAGAAACTTCTAGTACACACAACTAAAACAAACAATAAAGCTGGTGACTCCCTTTTTTCTAATATAATTGGAAAAGCCTGGAACCTCCTTCCAAATGAACTCTCCACACTTCCTTCACTAGCCTGTTTCAAAAACAAATTGAAAGTATTCCTCAAAACTCACTGGTTATGCCCATGCTCTAAACCTGACTAGTCTGTCTTTTATATACTCTGATCTTCCAAACCCATTAACGCATTAAAAGCAACTCCTTCCTTATTAAACTATGTTACTAATTATCTCTTGAATACCTTGATTGTATTTGTATTCCTTTATTATGCCTGTATTTTTGCATTGTAAACTATAGATTGTACTTGCATCCTTTATTATGCCTGTTTTCTGAGCTGTAAATTTTATGGTGATAACCTGTTATAATCTATCTCATGTATCCTAAGAAGTTGTGTTAATTGCATTGTCCTAGCATTTGGAGCTTAACTCCTCGGGCCTCTACTGAAAATGGACATATATCCAGTTGGACTAGCCTGGTCAACAAATGTAAAATAAAATAAAATAAATGTAGAGGTTGGTGTGAAACTAATGAAAGCTCCCAACATGTCAAGGAATAGAGTGGAGCTGATAAGGCCTGCATTTCTGCTTTGATTAACAGTATCAAGGAAATGTAATAGGTCTGCTTCAGTGCTGTGCAAGGCTACAAAACTATACAGGGTTGGAGAGAGCAGTTGGTTTTCAAGTAGAAATGTTAGAAGTTCTCAAAGGAAATGTTTTTTGAGTACTTTGAAGAGTGCTGGAAGGACTGCTTTGTGAAGTGGGATTATGAACAATGCTTTCCATAAGGAAGGGATGTATCTTTCTGTTATGGATACTTGATAACTTATACTATGCTGTTGTATTCTTCTGGCAGGTTGTCAGGTGTCAGTGTTTTGGGTTTCGGTTTCTGAATGTATTTTTTGATGGCTCTAGTTTGGTCTGTTTTTTAAGGTGAGCTGAGGTGTGGAGTTGTAGTTTTTGGGGTAGGGATGGTGGGCTTGGATTACTGATGGCAGGTTTGGTACAAGATATGAAGTACTTAATGAATTTGACAGCTATGTCTTTGTTAGGGTCAGATAGAAAGGAATTTGAAATGGGGTATCTACCTGGTTTAAAAAAAATAAGTTTTGCCAAAACTGCCTGGCATTTTTTGTATGTATGACCTAGTTAGTGGAAAAGAAATTTTGTTTATCTTCAAGTGACATGTTTCTAGATTTGTTTACTTTTTTCTGCCTTAGTTTCCAGGCTCTGTCCTGATTTTTTTATCAGTAGTTCAATTTAATGGGTTAGCCAGGGGACCATGGTTACTTTTACTCTCACGTTTTCTTGGGGCTTGCTGGTTTAGTAAGGTAAGAAAAGAGTTATTGAAGTAAGAGATAACTTTGTCTAGTGGCAGGTATTTGAGGGGTTGCCAGTTACACTGTTTAAGTGCGTCACTGAAGAAGGCATTATCAGAGTTTGTTAGGTTTCCTGCACAGTTAAACAAATGGTTTGGGGGCTTGTGATAATCTCTGTGGATGTAAGTGCAGTAGTGATCACGGAAACTGCCTAGGAAAGCTCTATCTAGTCTGATGGAGACTGCCTAGGAAAGCTCTATCTAGTCTGATGGAGACTGCCTAGGAAAGCTCTACCTACTCTGATGGAGACTGCCTAGGAAAGCTCTACCTAGTCTGATGGAGACTGCCTAGGAAAGCTAACCGAATCTGATGAAGACTGCCTAGGAAAGCTCTACCTAATCTGATGGAGACTGCCTAGGAAAGCTCTACCTAGTGTGATGGAGACTGCCTAGGAAATCTCTACCTAGTGTGATGGAGACTGCCTAGGAAAGCTCTACCTACTGTGATGGAGAGTGCCTAGGAAAGCTCTACCTACTGTGATGGAGACTGCCTAGGAAAGCTCTACCTAGCCTGATGGAGCTCTACCTACTCTGATGGAGACTGCCTAGGAAAGCTCTACATAGTGTGATGGAGACTGCCTAGGAAAGCTCTACCTAGTGTGATGGAGACTGCCTAGGAAAGCTCTACCTAGTCTGATGGAGACTGCCTAAGAAAGCTCTACCTAGTCTGATGGAGACTGCCTAGGAAAGCTCTACATAGTTTGATGGAGACTGCCAAGGAAAGCTCTACCTAGTCTGATGGAGACTGCTTAAGAAAGCTCTACATAGTTTGATGGAGACTGCCTAGGAAAACTCCACCTAGTCTGATGGAGACTGCCTAGGAAAGCTCCACATAGTCTGATGGAGACTGCCTAGGAAAGCTCTACCTAGTGTGATGGAGACTGCCTAGGAAAGCTCTACCTAGTGTGATGGAGACTGCCTAGGAGGGCTGAAAGTATGCAGTTCAGAATGGATTTTTTTTTCTAGCTCTTTTGTCAATTCTAGTTGGTTCACTGATTATTTGGATGAGGTAGAAGAGGTTAATGTTGCGGAGGGGGGAGTTATTTGGATTATCTAGGTTAACATCACTGAACAGAATGGTTTCTTGAATGAAGGTAAGCAATATAAAACTTAGGATATTTTCAATTGTATTAGCATTGCATGGGGAAGGGTGATGTAGGCAGCTACAATGAAGATGGATTTTTGTTTATTTAATATGAGTTTTGTTATTAATTATTCATCATTGTTAATTTTGTTTGGAATAGTTATGAGGTAATTAAAGTTATTTAGTGTGGTTTAGAAAATGATAGCTACTCCACCTGCCAGTTTACCTATTAAGTCTTTTCTAATGATATGGTTGCAACCCACACATTTCCTACTCAGAGGGAAACAACCCTCTACAGTTCCAGGATTACTGGGTGTGATGCCCCTTAATTTCACAGTCCATACAGCTGGTTGTTAAGTGCATCCCACTTCCACTGCATCTTTTGTTGTCTACTGTTGATTACATTATTAAAAAAGCCTACCTTTTTTTAGTAAAGTGAACAGTTTGCCTTCTTTGTCATTATTTTATTTTCAACTAAAAAATGGCAAAACACTCAAAGAAGGTATCACAAAATACGTATTTTCTGCATTTAAACATTTACTGACATTATCAAGTCTTATGAGGTGAGGTGTTCAAACAGGAAAGAAATTGTGATTACAAAATAACTGTTCAAATCATAAAACCACACCTTCATTAAAGATTTAGGGACTTTGATAGGTGACAATTTAACTCTGATGAAAGGTGTGATAAACTGAGGGGCTGCCAGCCCAGCGAGATAGAATTTTGTAAATAATTCTATGTCATTGTAAATATTAATATGATCCACAGGCTTGTTTCACAAACGTAAGAAAACTGTGTTATGTGCTGAGCTTCAAAAATGTAACCACAGTGCACCCTGCTGGAAGAAAGCTGATAAGTAAAGAATTTTATGACTGTGTGTAATCTCAAGTTAGGAGACAGGATGTCTGCAGCTGGAAATTCTTTCTATTGTCTTAAGACAGAGATAATTACTAGGTTTCACATAAAGTATCTTTTATTGCTGTGACTTCCTGGCAGCTGCAGATCACATAGAATGTTAAATCTGAGTTCTGTTAGCCTGGGAACTAAATCAGAAGTGACAAGAATTATGTAATCTGAAATGACTCAGCAGTAATGTGCATTATCAATTTAAGGGCTATCTCAGAAAGAAAGAGACTACATTTTGTATTTGTCTTCAGATCTGACAACAGCACCAGCACTGTGCCTTGCTCTATGAGTAAGTTATTTAGGTACAGTGATTTCTCTTAGAAACAGATATAAATACAGTAAGATTAGTCTGTTTTCTATACTTTTATCAGACTATCCTACAATGTTGTCAAAGTATTTCCTGTGATTTCTGAACTCTCTAGTGTCACTGTGCTGAATCAATGAGTATTGTCTTGTGTTTTTATTATTTATTAAATATTTTAAACCTTTTAAATGTGGCTGTTTTATGTAGAGATAATTTAAGGTCTTAAAGTACTTGCATATGTTTGGTGATACTGTATAAGCTACTCCAATAGCCTTGCTGTTCGTCACACTTACTACTTGGATAATAGTAACATTGCACAGTAGAATTGGATACCTTTTGGTAAGGGCCTTTATAGTAGCTGATAAGGGTGGTTGGTGGCAGGTGGTACTACCGTATAGTCTGGGCAGAAGGGGGCACAGCTGGAGAACCTATGCCAGCCTTCCCCAGGATTGTCTGTGTGTTTGCATATAAATCAAATCTCAAAGTGTGTCAGCTACTTGGGTAGGGGCACAAAGCACTGGTTGGACAGAGAGGGTACTGGAGGTTTTGAATTGACCACTCGGCTGAATTCTGAACCCTATAGCTGTGGGGAGTTTTATTGGGGATCTGGAGAGAAAGGGAGAAACCAGACCCAGACTGACTGTGATCTCTGTGTGCTCTTAAGGGAAATTGTACTTTACTGTGTGTGTACTTGTTATCCTCCCAATGTGGACGCTCCTCACTGGTGCTAGTGGTGAGGACTGAGGCTCCTTGATTACTGGGCCAGTGCACGGGTGTCACAAAAGGTTATATACCAAAGTCAAGAAAGTATATTCTGCAGTCATCTAATTCAAAAGGGTCATGTCTAGAAACTTCAGGGAGATCACCATAATACTTCACTGGCCCAGTCTTTTCTGAATCCACTGTTATGTTCTTTAGTTTTCAAACAAGCCACCAGAAAGAACTTGAAAAGTACAAAGACTTAATTTGTTTGTTTTCTGTTGATCAGGTAGGTGAGCTGTTCAGAAGACCATTTTAAGTCACAACCTGAGCCATATAACATTAACAAAGTATGTGCAAAACAGATGAGAAATTAAGTACAAAAGAAACTGTACAATACAAAACTACATACAATACAGAACAAATTTAAAAAAATCAACAGAAATCCATCTCTCACTCACCCCTTTCCTGCAAAAGAAGTGAAGACTATACAATTGCACAGAAACATACCTAAAAGAAATATGGCAAATCATGCTAAAACTATGTTACAGCTGCATTCATCCTGCATTAAAGTTAATATACAATGCAGATGTTAGAAAATATAAAATATTTACAAATGAAGTAAAACTCAGTAAAACAAATACAATACAGCAACATTTATTTATTAACCGTTTGTTGACCGGGTTATCCCCACTAGGCTAGTGGCCTCTTTTTAGGGGAGAGTAGTGGTGGTACTTACACTACTTGGGAAAAATCTGATCAAGGCATCAGGGAACTTCACCCGCTCTTTTTGATAAGTGCTCCGGGATCTTTTACATCCACTTGAACTACCACCAAGTAAAGTAGATGGGACCCAGTTTAATGTCTCATTCAAAGGATAAGACACTCCGGAGTGCAGCACCCCCTTATGTTGTACTACGATGTCAGCTATCCGACTACCTGGTATGGCAATAAAACTCACAGTCTTCTTAACCAAAGATGAGTGTGTCACCTGTTCTGCCAGACAGTGGTGCTAATCTCTAGCTGAATATCAGAAAGAGTTATCTTGTGGATGGAAAACCTGAACTATATAGAAAGGGTTTTGGAAAAGCCATTATGTTCTGTTTCTTACAGGTTATTTAGAGGCTATCTCTACCTGCTCTATATGGCACTTTTAAAGTCCATTCCAGGAATGTACTGCTGAGGGAAGTAACACCAAATCAGTAAACTTATTGCTGAAAATAAATATCAATAATAAAAGAAAGTAAACAATTGGTATGTAAGATATGAAATCAGTGGTAAGAACTCAGAGAATTTACATATTAATCCCTAAAGTACAACAACTTGGCTAGATCAGACAGAAGTCATATTTCTCAGGAACATGTACATTTAACTGAGAACTTTGACACACATCCAATAATTATTTCAGATCATGTATCAATAATTACTAAGTTAAAAAGCAGGGTAATAAAGTAAAGATGAGACACTTCCCCACATCCCTGTTAAAAAGAAAGGAATTTAAGGAATGGTTAGCGGAAATTATTCGGGGGTTATTAGAGAAGAGAGAAAGAACTCCAAAAGTTGTAATTAGTGAGTGAGATAAAATGAAAGTGGATTTTAAAAATATGGTAGAAATAAAAGAAAAAAATATGGTTAAGAAGTAACAAGAATTATTTAGAGGAACTAACAAAGGTTAAAGTATTGCAGAATACGGGGGAATCTCACAGAGCGAGAAGAGGGGCAACTGCAGAATGCTAAGCAGAAAATAAGGGAGTAGCTAGATAATATGCATGAGTTTAGAAAGACTGTTTTTAAGCAGCTGTTTTTTTTTTGAAAATTCCCAAAAAAATTTTGGCACAACGACTTAGGCAAGAGAAAGCAGAAAGGGTTGTTGCCAGACTTATGGAGTCTATAACAAGAAAAATAGCTGTAAATCCTGTAGAGATATTAGGGATATTTTAGAAAATTTGTATACAGCAAAGTAGTAGGGAAATTAGGAAAAAGGACAAATGGAAAGATTTACGGAAGACTTAAATATGCCAAATTTAGAAGATGAGGCTTAACAATTAACAATCAAAATAGGAGGAGATGAGATAAAAATGGTGATGTATCACCAATCTGCAGGAAAGACTCCAGGAAAAGATGGCATTTTGGTGGAAGTTTCGAAGCTGGGGGGAAGAAAGTGATAGAGCTGGAAGGTTTTGTTTAACAGTATTTTAAAAGGAGGGGGAGCTTCAATATCCAGGGAAAAAAAAGCTGCAGTGGCTGTAATACCTAAAGAAGGTAAACACCCATCAGTTCTAGCTACGCATAAGCCCTGTTTCAATTTTAAACCATGATTATAAAGCATTTATGTCTATAATGGCTAAAACAATAGCAAAAAATTGATAGATAAGGATGAGTGTGGTTTTCTGGAAGGGAGGAAAACTTTTGACAACATTAATAGAACAATGATGATCCAGATGGACCTCTGTTGCTGGTGGGTCTTGCTGCACAGAAAGTATTCTCTGCTGTACTACAGTGTCGCCTATCCAACTACCTGGTATGGGAATGAAATCCACAGCCTTCTGCACCTGGATTTTATGAGTATGGCAGTGGAAGCATTTGCATTTCCATATACAATAATAAGGTTTATTAGGAGGATATATGAGGGACTGGAGGCAAAAATTAAACTGGGAGGGTTCTTCTTAGAAACGCTGTGTAGGAACAGAGGAACCAGGCAAAAGTGTCCTCTTTCTCCTTTGTTATTTGGATTACATTTAAAACCATTGGCAAAGAAAATTAAGGGGCTCAGAAATTCAAGGCATGATTTTCCAAGAAAATTTGCCTTTATTTGCAGAGGATATTATTTTGTACCTGATAAAACCAGAGTAGGACTCATCAGTGTTAATGGAACATTCTGAGACAGTCCTGTATTTTTTCAGGATATAAAATTAATGAAGATAAAATTCAGCAATACCCACATTTACAGGGACATGATAAAATTACGTACTTAATATGGGTTAAAGGCACTTACAACAGCTAAGCATCTGTGAGAAGAGACTAAACAAAAGATAATACAAAAACTAAGAAACTGGAAGTTCTTGCCTAAGGATATGGACAGCGATATATAAGCAGTAAAACATTTTTAGTCCCTTTAGTTTTATACACAGTTCAGGTATATTTTTTTATCAACCAGAGGAGAAGTTGTGAATAGCAATTAATAACAAGCTGAAGGATTTTCTCAGCAAGGGGAAGAGGGCAAGAGTCAAGTGGGATAAACTAATCCTTCCAACAAGACAAGGAGGTTTTGGATTACCTGATTTAATCAAAGCACAATGGCAGCACACAGGTTATGATTCTAATGCTCTACACCCATTTTTTGGAAAAAAAATTCATCTTTTTTGTAGGTATTGCGATCTGATAAATGTATGTTAACTAAATATTTGGTGTTGTTTAATGCCCAATTCCTGGATGTGTACCCACTCCTCAATTCCCAATTCTGTGCAGCTTATTAACAATACCCTATAAAGACCGGCAAAATGAGGTTACTGCTTCATTTACTGACTCGATAAATATTGTCACTGATGCGAGTCAAAAAGAAATGTCAGCTATTGAAATAAAAATGAACAACATTACCACATAATATAAATACTGGACAAAACTGAACTTGATATTAATAGAGAAACATTACTCTGTGTACTAAGATAAATTTGTACTGTTTGGCTGTTTAATAAATCTTAGTTTTATATATATATATATATATATATATATATATATATATATATATATATATAGTTCCACTTTGAACCATTGAAGATTCAAAGGGAATGTAAAAAAAAGAAAAAAACCTCTAAAAACGATTATATATATATATATATATATATATATATATATATATATGTGTGTGTGTGTGTGTGTGTATGAGTGTTTGTGTGTGTAGATGGGTTCCTATTAGATGACCGAAGATGCATTCTGTCTTTATGTATTCTTTCAATTTTTTTTATCCCTTGGAAAAAAAAATCGCTGCTCTGAGCTTTCGAGATTGTAAGCTTTCGCTTACATGGGGTCGATTATTCATTGTTCGTTTTTTTAAGCGTTCAATGATATAATATAGACCCATATAGATAGAGATATTATAGATTATACATATATATATATATATATAGTACTGATATAGACACTTCTGTAAATAAGCACTTGCTTTATTTGGTTAGTGTGTTTTCCTACATGTACAATTACAATGAAAGTAAATAATAAAAACACTAAACTTGTAGCATTTCTTCTTAAATTACATCACAGCTATTATAGTTAGATTCAAAGTCTAAGCCATTTTTAGCTAAAACTGTTCTAATAATCAATTAACAGTACAGATCAGATTAAGTTTTTGACTCCTCATCCAATCTTGTTACTTAATACAAATTATAATACAACAGCTAACATCTGTCAATGAATTATCACTACACACACTATATCTTTGCATTAACAGATTTTATGCTTGGTAAAGAAATGCCTCATCTTAATCAAATTCTGAAAATAGTCACCAGTAACATAAATACTGGCACATTACCTATAACTTTTTTTGTTACTGCTTACATCTGAAAAGCTTTTAAACTCAAACAGGGAGTTTATTTTTTTAAACTTTGAATAGAGTCTTGAACAAGCTGTAAATATTATTAGTTGTCTGAGGTTTAAAACTTTTACATTTATTTCAACAAATAGCAAGAAATCTTGTTGGTACACTCAGTCTGGTGTGAGGCAAGACTACCATACGACCTCACTGCTTTTCATCCTTGCAAAGGAGCCACTGTTGGATATCAAGCACAAAAAATATTAAGATATGTCTCACCAATATCACCATAGGTTGCAGCAGAAAGCTTACATATGTATGGCTGATCTCAATTTTGCCTTTCAACCAAGTATACAGGTCCATGAATTCCTCTTTCCGCAGTGCCTTTGCAATGGGCTCCCATATATATCACCATATATCGGAATTCCTATAATTGAAAAATCTACCTTTGCTGGCTACATTTCTAGGCAGAAATTATCATAAGAATCCACTTAGATCTGCTAACGCAGATGTACAGTTACTTACTGACTTCCTAGTGTCACATCACAATGTCTTCACTCTCCTCCTTCAATAAAAGGAAGTACCAGCATTCATAACTTGCTGTTTCTTCTGAAATAAGATACTTCACCCAAGAACAAGATTATACGATTATACCTCAAAATCTCTGAAGGAGTAGTACCTCATGAATTTCTGGGACAATCTTATCCCTCGTTTCCAGAACTTTGTACTTAAAATACTAGACTATGAGACTTATTAATTAGCTGACCATCTTGTAAATATAAAAAAATGGAACTCATTTAGTATGTCTAAAGTTACCACAGAGTCAATAAAGCATTTACATGTAACCTAATCTAATTTCAGATACAATGCCATCAGTAAAAACAGAGGTCACCTTTTTTCAGTTCCTACAGGAAATAAGGTAAATATCCAACATCTATACTGATGGGCACACAGTTTGACGCAAGTGCCTTTTAAAAATCAGGCACTATCAAACATCAGATGAACATCAGTTACCATAAACATTAAATATTTTGAACCAATCAACTAAAGCTTTATCTTGGAAAATGGTAATGTTGGTATTATTGAATGCTACAGAATAAAACATATTTACAGCTACAAGTCAAGCAGAAAAATATGTACAATGGGGCTCAGAAAATTCTACCGTCTAGGACTTAAAAAGAAAATTAATTACTAAATATATGGATCATGTAAAATTGTAATCAAGAGATGTCACTTGAATAAATTCCAAGCAAAGTATAAATATGAAATAACAAACCACAGACAATTTTATTAAATAAGAACATTACTTAATACAACTATATAGATCATGTACCTCCTAAACTGCTACAATGGAAGTTTTGGCACACACCTCAAAAATTGCTAAACAAGAAAGCTGATCTTTAAACATTTACAACCCATAAGGAACAGGAGGAGGATTTTTTTTTAAATCAGACACCCTACACCTCCAAGAAATCAAGATACATAGTTTACAATTATTTATGAGGCATATCTCATGTAAACCTTGGCTCGACTGTCACTGCTGAAATGACACCCCGACCCCATGTGAAAAATGGGAAAAGGGGCTGAGGATAGATGGATCTTATGCTATACATATAAACATTTATACAAATATATTTATGTAACACAAAAAGGGAAAACTAATTGCACAGGAATGATTACTGTTGATATGGCATAAGAATTATTAAAATTATTAAAACAAGGAATGAGTGATTATGTGTGTGTGTGTGTTTATATATATATATATATATATATATATATATATTAGAGATATACACAGTTATATATATAGATATATATCTACATACATATTACATATAGATGAGATATAGCTATATAGGCATATAGATAACACATGCAAATCTACGTACATTTGTATACAAAATCCACAGTTTGACCCCCCCTCCCCCAGTGCTGGCATGGCTGAAGGAAAAAAGTTGATGGCTGTATTTCTGATGGGAGTGCTCCTCTGTTTATCACTCATATCTATAACCATAAAAATATAGAATTTATTTTTGCAATCAAGGTCACTGGAAAAAAATGAGAATGGCCCCTTTGCTGCAAACTCCAGACGTTAGTTTAATGTATCTTGTATTAAAAATGTCCAATAACACTTATGCAACTCTATTAATTTATTAGAAAACAAATCATTTGGTTTTAAATTTGAAAGTGGCAACTCAGATGAAAGCACTGTGTTTTTGGATTTAATATCAAATGGTATTAATAATGATAAAATTAGAACTAGTATTTACAGGACGGCAACAGCTAATGGTCAATATTTACACAATAAAAGCTGACACTCTCCCCATTTACTGTCATCTTTACCTTGTAGTGAGTTTCTATGGCCACATGGCTTGTGCAGTAACTGTACAATGTTTTGGAGGAAATTAAGGACACAATTAACATGTTTACAAACAGGTTACATGAAACACATGTAATGGGCTCTTATTTTTTAGTTGCCTGTATGACCACAGATAAATCTCTTCCTACACTCAAAAAAGATCATCGTAAAATAAATAATCCTTTTCATGTTAATAAGCAAGTGATACATGTTGTTACTGTTTATGATTCATTTTCTATTAAATTAAAACACCTCTATATAACTGGAAATTTATAATACAAGAATATATTCTTATGTAGTGAAGTCTAAAGGAGACCTCAAGTTTCTTTTAAAAGGAGCCAATGCTTGTTCACAGTTATTACAAGCATCCAAAGGTAAGTCTTTATATGGTATAACAACTAAAAGAGATGGCAACCCAGTGGAAAATGTAGTACTTGTAAATATATAGTCAATACATGCAAAAAGATTAATAAAGTGAGATTTGAACCCAGTGGAAAATACACATGCAGACCTGTGGATATAGTTTATGCCTTCCAGTCCTTGTGAGCTAGTGTATATAGGAGAAACAAAGACATGATTTAGAAGTGGATTGTACAAACATGTAACAGATGCTAAACAGGGTAAAATAAACAGCCCAGTGGCAGTACATTTTGAAATACATCACAGTAGTAATCCTGAATTCATTAACGGGACAATTCTGGAAGATATTAATACAGTTTTGAGGGCAGTATAGTTTGAATGGTAGATTTTTTTATAAGTAATCTAATTTTTAAATAGTATGCATTGTATCATATGGGATAAATATAAAATGTAATTGGAAGTATTTGATTTACTGTTTAACTGATGTGTGATTTTTACTGGTTTGCAGAATTTTAACACTTGATAAGATGTGTGTAATTTTGTTTGCAAACTCCTCTGAAGGCATTGCTAGGGTACCATAGGGTTTAATGCAGTGTTTTACGTTGGATTCTGTTTGCTTATTTGCTGTTTTACAAGCTTAACATTTTTCTTGAGACAAAAAAATCAATGTGATTTGCTCAAAGCTTCAAAAGGGTGTAATCTTAGTGTCCAGTACAGACTTGGCAAAGGAAACAGCTGGCCATCACTGAGGAAAGATAGACTCTGTTCATTTACATAAAATCGAAGCGATCTATGGGTGCCCATATAGTGAAGCATGTATCTCTCATGATTATGGCTACTCAGAAAAATACCATGTGACAACATTATTCAAACGATGGGTTACTGCTAAACGACATCTGTCTTTACCTGGAAAACTAAGCAAGAGAAACAGCTTGCAATGCAGATGTTCTTTCAGGCGAAATGATGGCTACTAATAGAATAAGTATATTCAAAGCCCAAGGCAGTGAGTTCAAAGGGCAGGACTGGGAGCTTAACTAGCATGAACCAAAATGTCCCAAGGAGGGATTGAACAAGAGGACGCAGGTAGCATTTGACAAGCAAAAAGCCCTTACAGACCTTTAGTGAATTAAAGTAAACTTCACACCAGAATGAAACCTGGAAACAGCTGCTAAATGAACTATAAGAGTAACCAAGGCTGGAATCTGACATTTCACAAGGACTGTGAGAGGTGTGAGATACAAGTTTCTCATCAAAAGGGAAGGGAAAAAAGTATTTAATTTAAATTCTACTTAAATATTTTATGTTGACTTACAGTGACCTAGGTACTTCTCTGCTTTTTCTCCATGGTCCAGTCACAAAAAGTTATTTGTTTGCATTTTTTAATTTGTTTGTTCTGGGAACCTTAGTGTTGCAGCTTCATTTGTAGTTGTGTGAAGATTGTGTGCTACTGCAAGATTTTAGCATCGTCTGTACATAATACCGCAATTCTATTTGCAGAAGTAGAATTACACGTAAAAGGCAGAGTTTTTGTATTTTGAACTCAGTCTGGGGCCCCAGTCTTGTAGTATTTTTCACAGTTGTGGAAGGACTTTGAATTACCACTGCCAAATTAAAGAGTTACTGGTAAATGCCTGTACTGCCTGGTGCCTTAATATGTAGAAGGAATGCATTAGTGATAGTACTGTGATTTGTGCTTCAGTACTTTTTATAGCTGTATATACCTACTTAAGGGTGCATGCCAGTTGTCCGGTGCCTTAATGTGTGGTGTGACTATAGTAATGGCAGTACTGTGAATTCTGCTCTAGGATTTGTGCTTCAGTACATTTTATAGTTGTATATTTCTGCTTAAAGCTACATTATTTACCTTGCTACTGTTTTTTCTCATTGTCTGAGTCTGTCCCCCCTCCCCCACTGCGACATTAAGCTGAAAAATTCTGAAACTCTAACCATAGGATTAGAGCTCCAGTTTGAATTTTTTCCCAGCCTCCCAACAATTTTCTTGTTGTGGATTTAAAAGGATGAGTCTCTGGCTTTTGCCCCTTATTGTAATCTGACTTCCTAAGTCCCACCCTCCCCTTTTTCATTGCTACTCCCTGTTGTGTACCTAAGTCCCACCCTCCCCTTTTTCATTGCTACTCCCTGTTGTGTACCTATTTAAGTATTTTCCCACCCATTGTTGTGCATATATCCACAATGCTAAATGCTCACACAGCAAACTAGTACTATACCTGAGTAAACCTACCTTATTACAAGTCGTCTCCCTCTCATTTCCCATAGTCCCATCTGCCTGATGCCCTCGACACACTTTGTCCCCAGTTAATCCTGCTGCATCCTTAGCAGGATGATTTCTTTGACTGTTTCGCACTTCAGTTATCTGTTTAGAGTGCTACTGTTTTATTTCTGCTCTACTTGTTAATTTTCCCTTTAAATCCCTAAGGTTCATAAACTACCTCGACAAGGTAATTTCAAGTATTAAGTTGTTTTGTTGCAGCATTATACTCGCAAGCAATCTTTACTGGTGTTATTACATCAGGAGGTTAGCAGTTCCCTGTACAGATACTAGCACCCAGAAGGTAATTATTATCTATAAAATGTCCCTTAGAACTGAAACCTGTAACTTAGTGTGACTAAAACAAAGCAATTGTGTGCAGACTAGGTTAGAGGAGCTAGTCTGAACACCAAACAGCATAACTATCAAATCTTAGCATGATTTAACCTAGTGTAGTGCAAACCATGGAGACCACCCAAGGATGTCTCTGTAGAACACATTCTATGACCTACAGTAGCCCACCCAAATACAGGTCTGGACATCATGGATGTCCAATTTCCAAATATCTCTGTAGCCAGCTTGACAGATGTGGGCATCCTGAGACAATGCAGCAATTGTCTTATCTTCACAAACAACCATTTAATCCTTAAAAAAACAAACACAGTATGTACAATTACACTGGAGGCAAAAAAACTTGCATATAAACAAGGTTGTCAACAACACACACACACACACAACACCCAAAACGCAGTTTCTACCACACACACACACACACACACACACACACACACACACACACACACACAGACCGACCTGTGGTGGGACACCAACAGCAATCTTCCCACACCTCAAGTCGTGTATTACAGGTAACAGTACAATTCTATCACAGTCCATGTGGGTGTTAATGATACGAGACTTACTTCCCTGGACTACATAAAGAGAGACATTGTATCTAGGGTTGCCACCTTTTCAAATGTCCAAAGTGGGATTTTTTTGCACAAACATCAGATTTTGCAAGGCAAAACATGCCCACGGCCAGTACAAAGGACAGAAAGTACAGTTGTGTACCTACCATAAATGTAGATGTTCAAGTGTATTCACTGTTGCAGTCATTACACTTGGGTTATCATTGCTGGCAGGCTACCCGCAGTCAGCCTGAATTCCAAAGTCCTAGTCCGGCATCGGTTGCTGTCGCCTCTTCCCTGATGTCAGTGCGCCAGGGGTATAAAAGATGCAGCCAACGCCATTTTCTTAAGTTTTTCTTGCCCCAGATGTCAGGTGCCCCCAAAAGGGTAGGCTAAAAAACATTGCTTATAAAAGCATGCACTAAAATAAACAATACCTTCATCTACAAGCAAATACACCACATAGGTTTTATAGGATAGAGAAGTTCAGATAAGTCCCAGCAAAGAAAGGGGTATGGTGGGTGGGTAACCTGGACTGCAACAGTGTATACACTCGAACATCTACATTTATGGTAGGTACACAACTGTACTATACTCATAGTGTTTCACTGTTGCAGTCATTACACTTGGGTTGAATCCCAAAGCTGAGGTTGGGCGGCTGGGTTTAAATAGAATTAGGAGTGGCTATAAGGCTCTGCAGAACTGCAGTGGCAAAGCCTGCTCTGGATTTACAGTCAAGAGGTAAGTGGTAGTGCTGAGTAAAAGTGTGCACTGAAGTCCAAGTTGCAGCCACCAAAATATTCTTGGTTGGTACTCCCCTGAGGAAGGCTGCTGAGGTGGCTGCTGCCCTGGTAGAATGTGGTCTAATGCCCTTAGGCACTTATTTGTCGTGTTGTGAACAGCAGAAATGAATGCAGTGTCCTACCCATTTTGAAATAGTCTGCTTTGAGACAGACTTTCCTTGTGATCCTGCAGCATATGCCACTAAATGTTGCTCAGTCTTTCTGAAAGCTTTAGTTTTGTCCAAGTAGAAGCGTAGCTGTCTGTGTATGTCCAAAGAATGCAGAAGTCTCTCCCCTTTATTCTGTGGGTTTGGGTAAAAAGCAGGCAAATGAATGGTTTGGTTAAGAGCCACACTGGACACTGCCTTAGGCATAAATGTTGGGTTTGTCCTTAGAGAAACCCTGCCCGGATGGAAGATAATAAAATGTTCCACAGCCGTTAATGCATGTAGCTATGAGACTCTTCTTGCTGAAGTTATTGCTAGGAGCACAGCTGTTTTCCATGATAAGAATTTTATCTCAGCTGTATTGGCTGGCTCGAAAGGAGGCAGTGTGAGTTTTTCCAAGACAAAATTGAGGTCCCATGCAGGTATTGGTGCTCTCCTTGGAGGTCTTATGTTTTTGGCCCCCCTGAGGAACTGCCTAAGCAATGCATGTGAAAAAATAGGTGGGTCTGTATTGTAATGAGCTGAAATGGCAAAGGCATGGATCTTAATTGATGAGAAGGATAGGCCTTTGTCCAGCATCTCAGTTAGATACTGTAAAATCTGAGGAATATTTGGAACAAGCGTGTCAATTCCTTGTGCCTGGTTCCAAGCACAGAATCTCTTCCATTTTTCTGCATAAGATTTTCTGGTGCTGGGCCTCCTGGCCTCCAAAATAACATCTATTACTGCTTTAGAGAGAGGTGTATTCTGAATGGTTACACTATCCACCATGCAGCTAGATTTAGGATTCTGAGCTGGCTGTGCAGGATCTGATTGTTTTGTTGGGTCAGTAAATGAGGAACTTGAGGCCTGGGCCTTGGGACAAGCTCCTTAGGATTGGGTACCAGTGTTGGCGTGGCCAATCCGGGGCAATCAGTATTTGTGGCTTCTCTTGTCTGACCTTTAGGAGTACCTTGGGAAAGAGAGGCAGTGGAGGAAAGGCATATACTGTAAGGTTGTTCCAGCTGAATGACAAGGCATCCACTTTCCATGCTTGTTTGTGATAAGTCCTTGTGCAGAATTTCTGAAGTTGGCGGTTGTGAGGGGAAACAAAAAGATCTATGTCTGGGCATCCCCATTTCCTTGTTATCATGCTGAAGATTTGTGGATCTAGTTTCCACTCATGAGGATCCATGAGGTTTCTGCTTAGTTCGTCTGCCAGAGCATTTGTTTTTCCTGGCAGGAATTGTGCTTGCAGGTGTACTTGGTAGGTCAATACTGTGTTCCACAAAATCATGGCTTGCCTGCAGAGGGGGTAGGAATGTGTGCCCCCTGCTTGTTTATGTACCACATGGCTGTGGTGTTGTCCATCTTTATCAGCAGCTGCCCTGGATGAAGTAGGTCCTTGAAGGCTGTCATGGCATTTTGTACAGCTAGCATCTCTTTTTGATTGATGTGAAGATGCCTTTGGCTTGGGGGCCATTTGCCCTGAATACATTTTCCTGCCATGTGGGCCCCCCAGGCATAATCTGATGCATCTGTTGTTAGTGTTTGCCTGGCTGTGGGTAAAGTGAAGGGCTGTCCCTTGTTGTGGTGACACGCCTGTGCCCACCATCTAAACTCCTGTTGGAGGCAGGGAATGAGTGAAATTAATGATTCCAGGCTGTGGAAATGTTGACTCCAAACACTTTTTAGATACCACTGTAGTTTCTTCATATGCAGTCTTGCATATGGAATTAGCAGAATGCAGGATGCCATGTAGCCCAGAGCCTGCAGAATTTTTCTTGCAGATAACTGGGTCTTTGTTGCCATGCTTTCGAAGTAAGAAGTCAGTTACAGTGTGAATCTGTGAATCTATGTATCTGTGAATCTGTGAAAAAGTTACCTTTGTTTGTCTGGCGTGAGATAAGCCATCTGGGCAGTTGCATTTAAGCTTGCACCCAGGAATATTATCTCTTGAGAGGATAATAGTTTTGATTTCTTTTCGTTTACTGTGTACCCTAGGCAAATTAGTAATCTTTTTACAAATGCGAGATGCTTTAGTAGAATGTCTTTGGTCTCTGCTTGAATAAGGCAGTCGTCAAAGTAGGGATATATTTGAATTCCTCTTTGTCTGCAAAATGCAATTACTGGTGCCAGGCATTTTGTGAAGACCCTGGGCGCAGTAGATAAGCCAAAGGGCAGTGCAGAGAATTGGTAGTGCATTGAGCCAGCTATGAATCTAAGGTATCTTCTGCAAGATTGTCAGATTGGGACATGCAGGTATGCCTCTTTGAGGTCCAAAGTTACAAGCCAAGCCTTCTTGCCCAGCATGGGCAGAAGCTGCTGCAGAGTCGACATTTTGAATTTCAGAACATCCAGAAAAGTATTTAGAACAGACAGGTCCAGAATCGGTCTCCATGCTTTGTCCTTTCTTGGTACTAAGAAAAATCTTGAGTAAAATCCTTGTCCCTGCTCTTGCTATGGCACTGGCTGAATAGCCCTCATGTCCATGAGAGATTAAACTTGTTTTTGTGCCTCTGCCCATTGATTGTGTGGCAGGTTTGGCATACCTTTTGCCTTTGGAAGGGTGTGAAAATGGAACCTGTAGTCCTGAGAGACTATATTTAAGACCCATTTGTCCTGGGTGATCATGTGCCAATTTTGTGAAAAAAGTGCTAGCTTTCCCCCTGAGGGTGCTGCCAAAAGATAAATACTTGGCACTGGCAGAGGGAAGTCATTGGGACTGTTTCCTATATGGCTGTGATTTGTCTTCTCCGCTTTTGGAGGTAGAAGCACCCCATTATTTGGGCCTGTATGAGCCCTGGGGCTGTTGTCTGCCTCTATGGCATCTGTATCTGCCTCTTTGTGGCCTGTCTGACACGGAAAGGACCAATTCTTAGAGGGCCAGTTCCTGCTAAATCCGGGTGGCTGTACCTGTAAGAAATCCTTCACTGTCTGCATAGATTTAGCTTTATCCTCCATTTTCTTCAACACCTCTTCTGCCTTAACACCAAACAAAGTATCATGTTGTAATGGAGCATCCAATAATTTTGCCTTAACATGATCAGGCAGATACTGTTCTTTTAACCAAGCATGCCTTCTTAATGACAGATCCTGTTACAGCGGCCCTGCAAGAGGACTCCAGTGAAACATAACCACATTGCAAAGTATGTTTCCCCATTTGTTCAGCTGCATGCAATAAATCCTGCAATTCCTTGTTCTCAGAACATTCAGAATTTGTCAACTTTGTCAACATTCTCTGTTTTAACAGAGCCATTAAGTATTTCTGATATTTAAGCGTATGAAACTGACAATTTAAAGCCCTTACAGCCAAGGTAGCAGAAGTGTAAACTTTTTACCCCATCTGTCCAGTGCCCTAAAATCTCTATCTGAGGGGACAGGGTTTTTTGAAGTAGCGGCCTTGACCCCTTCGGGACCATGAGAAATAGTTTCTGGGTCAGCAGCAGGGCTTTTATATAGAAATTTATGAGAATCTGGAACCCTGTATTATCTGTCTGGCTTAACAGGTGCAGGAGACAGGCCGGACTCTGAAAATACATCATCTACAATGTCTAGAACAGGTGGAATAGCAAGAGGTCTGTGCTGAGGTAGTAAAAGAAAGTCTCTGAGCCTTTTCTTAGAATCTGAATAATCTTGGCTCTCCCAGTGGAAATGCTCCCTCATGGTAAGCAGGGTTTCCCCAAATGAGTAATCCTCAGGAGGAGAAGCTGAAGGAATAGATTCTTCAGCATCAGAATCCTCATAGGGAGGAATAGAGTACCCCTGTTCTGAAGAGGAGTCAGAGGAAATGGAAACCTGATCAGAGGAATCATATTCAGTATCTTGCCTAGGCCTCTTATCAGGAGGGGGATGGGAACTCCTGATCAAAGTAATTAGGTCTTCGGCCATTTTGAGCATCTGTTTCTTAGGCATGGAAGTCTGTCCTGGAGAATGCTGTACTTGTTTCCTTGTCTTTAAAACCGTTTTAGTCTTTGTCTTGGATGCTGAAGTTGGCTTGACATAAAGCTGTGTAGGTCTGAAAACATCCTCAGAAGCCGATGCCTGCTCAGCGGCTCTGGACCCATCTGAGGGATTAGTTTCCGAAGGCCCAATACCTTGAGTATCCAGAGGCCTAGTTGTCTCCACGTGGGAGTCGGAGGCCTGTGGCTCAGAGGTAGTGGGTGTCAGGGGCTGCGAAAGCGCCTCACTGAAAACCGGCGAACTGGCGACTGGCCTAGAAGAGGCTTCATCAGTTTTGGACCTCGGATGCCTGTCCTTTTCTTTTTCCTTGCGTTTTTTATTAACTAAGGTTGTCGGTTGTTCCGACGGCATTATGTAGTCAAACCTTCGGCCAAAGTAATGAAAAGCAAAATCATACCGACGCTTAATAGTGCGTTGGTTAAATCTAGCACAAAGCCGACAACAAGCAATGTCGTGGTCAGGGCCTAGGCAAGGAATACAGTAAGAATGAAAATCCTTATGAGGTATTTGCTTCCCGCAAGAAATACAATTGTTAACTTTTTCTGACATCGGTCTGGAGCAAGAAAAAAAAGTTTCCCCAACAGGGTACTTAGCTTTATAGAAGACTTCAAATCTGAAATTCAGTTTCGAAAATCTCAGGAGTCAGCCGACTGGCACTTGCGAACTGCTTTTGCTTTGGGCACGACGTGGCAAGAAAGACTGAAGAAAATGGCATTGGCTGCATCTTTTATACCCCTGGCGCACTGACGCCAGGGAAGAGGCAACAGCAACCGACGCCGGACCAGGACTTTGGAATACAGGCCGACTGCGGGTAGCCTACCAGCAGGATAACCCAAGTGTAATGACTGCAACAGTGAAACACGATGAACATCTTCACTTTTTTGCCTAAATAAACACTTATTCTTGTAGCATTTTAGTTGCTTATTCTGTTTCTTATGACATTTAGGCATTTCAGAAACAGAATAACTGTTTTATGCAACTATTACATTAAATATAGGAAATATGTTTGTCCTAATATCTCAGGACATTTGCCATTTTAGCTGCGGTGGTGCAGCTGTAGCATTGTTGCCTCACAGCAAGAGGTTCTCCCATTTGATTCTCAGCAGGAGCCCCTTCTGTGATGAGTCTGCATGTCCCCCCCGTGGTCGAATGGCATTCGAAAGACGTGCGTAGAATGGGCATGCCTTCGTTGAAGGTTGGGCTTCGAGCTGGCACCTCGGCACCCATAAAAAATCTACTGCCAATCATTAGCAGACCGGAGTTTAGCTGTGGCAACCCCTAACCGGGAAAAGCTGAAAGAAGAAGAATATGCAGGACACAACTGCCCAAAGAGGGACTGTCCCTCGCAAAGTGGGACAGGTGGTAACCCTAATTGTCTCTCTCTCTCAGAATGTGCGTCTCAGGCAGGTATGTGCCTTGCACTGAGCAGCACTCTACTTTCACCAAGGATGATGTCACAGTATGAACAAAATATGAAAGACTTCAATAATTGGCTTAGTTTCTGGTGGCCTTTGGGGAGAATCAATACTTGCCAGCATGCGAGGACATGGTTAGTACACCATGTTGCTTTGCAAAGGATGGTCTGCACCTGTCTCCCATAGGCTTCTAAATAATGGCCAAAACTTTATCCTCCCCTTAAAGCCTTTATTAGACAATGCCAAATTGAGAAATCTACATGGCAAAATAAAACCCACAGAACCTAAAGGTGATATTGCTTAATGCTAGGAGCCTAAAATAAAAACCTAGCACCATACAAGCTCTCTTAACTCTGGAAGATTGTATTTATTTGACATTTGTTTACCAGAGTGGACTGACTGGGTCTGCAGAACCCATTTTCAGCAGAGGCCTGGGGAGAAAAGCTCCACATACAGTACAATACAAATACAGTATAATCCAATACAGTAAACATTAAATTAGAAATACTATACAAAAAATAAGTTGAAAGAACAAACTGCTACACAATGTTGAAATATATTACTACATCTAGACAATTCTACACAGTTAAAACACTACAGACAATAACAGTCACTCTCACCATACATGATGTAGACATTGTCCAAAAAAGTAGTACATAGATAGTGCAATGTGTGACATTGACTGTTATAGTACATGCAAAATAGAATGTTAGTTTCAGTTAGGAAAATTGCAGCCAGAAAGTTAGCGATGCAGATAGATAGTGAGAGACAGTTAAGAAGAACAGAAGCAATAAAGCCTGAGCAGTAGCTTAAGGATATGGTATAGAAGCAGAGAAGGAGTTAGAAGAGCCTTAGGATCTTGCAGTCTGTGAGGGACTGAAATGTGACAGATTGAGGAAGACCTGGGCATTAGGCAGGCTTTATGCAGGAGCACAACCATGTATTTTTGAGATGATTTTTAAAGAGGCTTTGAAATGGGTTGGTGCAGGCATAGACCTGGTAGTGAATTTTTAAGTACAGAGAGAGAGCATGAATACAGAGAGTGACCAGGTTTTCTTGTGGGTTTTGAGATGGCTAAGAGATTGTTGTCTTCTAATCGTAAGGATCGATTTGGCGTGTAAGGTGTGACTAGATTGGCTAGTGCAGGGCAGGCAGTAGGCTTGAAAATAAGGTTGTGTAAGGTGGACAGCTGAATAAAGGCAAGTTGGTTGGGGAGTTAAAGGCAGTTTAATTCTAGGAGTGGTTTACAGTGGTGTGTGTGATATTTAGGGTCTGTGGCAAACTTTGTTGTAGCACTGTTCCATCTTGCTTAGGGTAGAATTTTGTAAGTTAGTTAAGATAGGGGCACCATAAAGAAGGGAGGGAAGTAAAAATGTTTTTGCAAGGGTAGTTTTGGTTGCTGTAGTAAAGAAATGTTTGTTTCTATATAAAAGAGTCCCAGTTTTTGATGAGTTCTCTTTATATTTATATTTTGCTGTATATGTGGGTCAAATGAAAGTTTACTGTCAATGATAACACTTAGAAGCTTGGATTCCTGTACTATTTCTATGGCAGTGTTGTCAGATGCAAGGATGTTGAAATGATCAGTGACAGGGGAGATGTTTTTGGGATGAAAGAGTACTAGTTTTGTCTTCTTTGGATTAAGAAAGAGTTGGGCATTTCTTAGCCAGGGTTCGACTGCAGTAAAGGACTGTTGAGTTTTTGAAAGTAGTTCTGGTAGTGATTGAGCAGTGCAGATTATGGTGGAATCATCGGCGTACTGAATGAGGATCCCAGGGTGAGAGGCACTGTGAAGGTTGTTTGTGAAAATGTTGAAGAGTAGGGGTCCTAGGATGGAGCCTTGAGGGACTCCAGTAGGGTTGTGGAGAAATGGTGAGAGTTCATTGGACCATTTTACTGCTTGTTTACGATCCTTGAGGCAACTCTGAAACAATTTTACTGTGTTATGTGAGAAGCCTAGGTTAGACAGTGTGTTTAATAGTAAGGGGTGAGACACTGTATCAAAGGCCTTGGAGAAATCAAGGAATACTGAGGCTGTATAGCATCCTGCATCTCTGGCCTTGTTCACAGTGTCTGTCAAAGATAATAAGGCTGTAGCTGTGCTATGGCTAGGTAGGAAGCCATGTTGGGTTTTGGTTAAAAGTTTGTTTTGCAATAGATATTGCATTACCTGCTGATGGATACCTCTCTTGAGAACTTTGGATATGGGTGACAAGATGGATATAGGACGGAAATTGGATGGATCAAGAGAGTTATAGGGGTGATGTGAGATTGTTTCTATATTGTAGGTACTTCTGATTCGGATAAAGACCTATTTATAAGGATACTGATTGGGTAGGTGACTGAGTTAGCAGCCAGTTTGAGGTAGTTCATAGGTTCATAGGTTCATAGGTTTATACTAGGCTATCTGCCCTAAGGCATTTATAAGCCTAGCCCAAATTATTGTGGCTTACGCCACCCCTTATATGAAAAAATACTGTGCCCATTAGTTTGTTGTGCCTCTGTCCAGCAGTGACCCAGAGATGATTCCCGGGGTAAACCTACGATCTCCCATCCACAGGTCTAGATTTCTCTTGAACAGAGTCAGCGAGGTGCTCTGCCTCACATGGACCGGGATTTTATTCCACAGCATAGGGAGTCTCTGAGTGATAAATCTATCCCTCCAGCACGTCCTATTTATATCCGTGCTAAGGTTTAAGTCGCTTGCTCTAGTGGTTTTGGTGGATTTGGATTTTTGAGGTGGAGCATGTCCATTAATTCCGGGTTGGACATGGCCTTGTATGTCAGGCACATGTCACCTCTGAGCAGGCGGTATGCGACTGAATAGAGCTGGAGTTTCTTCAATCTGGCAGCATATGACAGATTTTGGAGTCCCTTTATCCTTTTGGTGAGGAACTTTTGGGGTCTCTCCAATTGCTGCAGATGTCGGGTGAGATACATCCCGAATGGGGCATTGTACTCGATCATTGGTCTGATAAGTGAAGAGTACAGGGGAACAATGACCTCACTAGATCTGGATGTGAATCCCTTCATGATCAGGTGGGCAATGTAGAAGGTCTTTCTAACCACTTTAGCAATGTGAGTGTCAAAGAAAGGCCACTGTCAACCTGGGTCCCCAGGTCCCTGATAACCTCTTCTGTGCTTAGTGGATTGCCACCTATATGGTAGCTTGGGGTTACCTTGTTTTTCCCGAAGGGTATGACTATACATTTTTGGCGTTTAACTTCAGGCCATGGCTCTGGCACCAGCTATCTGTTTCCGTGAGTCCCTTCTGAAGGATATCAGTGTCCGATGCACTTTCCACTATGGCCCAGTTTGCAGTCATCTGCAAACTTTGTCAGCCAAAGTCCTCCCATGTTGGCCTGTACTTCTGAGAAGTAGATGCCAAACAATAGGGGCCAAGGACCGAGCCCTGTGGGACACCACTTGTGACCGGCTTGGAGTCTGACACAGCCAGCAACTCTAACCCTGTGGGTTCTGTCCTTAAGCCAGTTTGCAACCCATCTTGTGACATATGGGTTTACATTTAAGCTGGTAAGTTTTTCTACAATACCCGAGTGGGGTATTGTGTCGAAGCCTTTGCAAGGTCAAGGTAGGCTGTATGGACTGCCTTTCCCTCATCAATGGCCTTGGTGACTATTTGAAGAAGTCGACCAAGTTCAAAAGGCATGATCTTCCCTTGACAAAGCCAAACTGGGTCGGGTCCAATGTCTGCAAGTCCCTATATCTTTGTTTATGAGCTCCATTATGATCCTCTCCATAGCTTTGCAGACTAGACTTGTTAAGCTTATGGGGCGGTAATTACCAGGGTCCGTGAGAGCCACCTTTGTGGAGTGGGACCACAGTTGCCGTCGCCACTCCTTGGGCACGTATCCTGTGGTAAGGCTGAGATTAAACAGCTGCCTTATGTGCGGGTTTAATTCCTCATTTAGCTCGTGTAGCACACAGCCGGGGACACCATCCGGTCCCATTGATGCTGTGTTTTTAGCTTTAGAGAGCAGCTTTCACCTGCGCATTTGAGATGTCCGGGAGGCTACACTCGGCTGGGATAGTTATCTCTCCTTTAGGGGAGAGGGGTGAAGTTTGCACTGAACCTGTCTGCCAGTATGTTGGCAATGTCTGTGGGTTCAGTGATTTTTGTATCATTTTGGACTAATTCTGAGCATATCTGTGAGTTTCCACCCAGGTTCCTAACATAGCTGAAAAAGGCCTTATGATTGTCCTTTGAATCCATGGCAATTTTCTCTCAAAATTGGCCTTAGTTGATTTTATGAGTGCTCGTATTTTTTACTAATAATGATCAGGGTGACTTCCCTTTTATGGATTTTGTTCTATCATGTAATAGCTTTCTCCTCTTATTGTAAAGTTTGTTAATGGCTGGGGTCCACCAGACTGGACGTTTGCCCTTTGTGGAAAGAGTCTTGGTTTTATTTGGGATTGCCTGATCCATGCAGTCCTGGAGGTGTTCATAGAAGGCATTTGTAAGGGCTTCCGCAGCTTGGGTTGTGGTTTCCTCTGACTCAGGGGCCTTGAAGGATACCACACCAGTCTTGAGTAGTGTGAAGTTTGCTTTAGAGAAGTTCTTCACTATGGTCTTTTGTTTGGGGTGGGGCGGGATGTGGATTTCCAGTGAGATTAGTTTATGATCAGATCTCACCAATGAGGGATATACTTCGGTGTGGAGCATTTTGTCCCCATGTTTGTGACAATGAGATCTAGTATATTTTCTCCTCTCGTGGGAACAGTGACTAGCTGTTCCATGGCATTTGAATTTATGAACTCCAGGAACCGTTGGGCTAGAAAGTTAGGGCTTGAGTAATGTTCCCAGTCTATATTCGGGTAGTTGAAGTCACCCAATATGATGGTGTTTGGAGATACATTTATACCCTCCAGTGTCTTCAGGAAGGCTGTGTGGGGTTCCTGAGTTTGAGAGGGTGGCCTGTAGCATGCTACAATTTGTAGAGCAGTTTTGCCTATTGTTAGTTGCACCTGGATGGTTTCCGAGGCTTCATGCGTTGCCACCAACCTGGAGGTGTGAGTATCCTTTATGAATATGGATACACCCCTCCTTTTGTGGAGTGGTCCGGGTTTTGGGGCGGAACGCATGATATGAGGTAAAACCTAATAGTGCCGGGGTGCTCTCAGGAGCCTTGAACCAGGTTTCAGTTACAGCACAGACATCGATGTTCTCCATACTGAGAAGGGCCTCGAGTGCGTGCATTTTGAGATTTAGACTTCTGGCATTGAGCAGCATTACCCTCAATTTCTTCCCATCTTTGTTTTCTAGCGTGGTAGGTTTAGAACTTGAGCCTTCCCTAAAAAGGCACTATGGGGGTGGCAAGAGCCTTAGCCAATATCCGAATCCCAGGGTGACAGGTGCAAGCCGTCCCTTGGAAGCAGCGTGGCTTGTCAAGCATGTCATCCCAGGCAGACAGACACTGGATCCCCTTTGAATGACACCAGACATTAAGCCAATTGTTAAAGCTGATCATCTTGTCTCTATATTGTGGCATCATTCTTGGTGAAGGAAGGATACTGCTCAGGGTTAGGGTCATACCTGCCTGGGCTACATAATCAGAGAGCTCCTCTATGTCTCTTTTCATGCAGTCCAGGGAAGTACGTCTCAGGTCGTTCACACCAGCATGGACAATGACTGTGTCATATTTGTACTTGCTGTGGAGTGACCCGAGTGCTTGTGTTATGTGGCGGATTCTAGCGCCCGATAGGAGAGCCTTGTTCAGCCTGGTGAGTGGGACGTCAGTGTGTCTGACTATGGAGTCACCTATGACAAGTATGTTTGGTGTTGTATTTGGCCTTAAGGGCTGTGACTGCTTTGCACACTGCTTTTGTGGTTTATGTGTTGCTTGTGGGGTGTCTTGAGGTAGCAGTTGTTTGGGTGTCTGCTTTGGAGGCCTCTGCTGTTTAGGTAAATTTTTACTCAGAGCCTCCGAGTATGTCTTTGTGTGTTTATGTGTTTGATTCAGTGGAGTGGTAGCATTATGTGAGGCTGGTTTTGTGGTGTGTGTAGTTGCCTTCTCCTCCTGTCTGGTCTTGCCAGTCCTGAGTTGAGAGAGCTCAGCCTCCAGTTTGGCTAAATAGCTGCATCTCTACTTAAAGTATTTGTGTTATGTGGGAGGAGGAGAGGGTTGTCTGTGTACATGAGGCAGTTATAACATTGCCTCAAGATTCCCAGATTCACCAGCTGGACCGGAGAGGAGATTGACAACTGACCTTTGGACATGCTAGAATAATATTGGGAAATCCTTAATTGAAAACAAGGGCCAGTGGGGAGTGAGGGTGTAGTGCTTTTAATTTTAGTGCTGACTTATATAATTGCTTTAGTGAGCAAGTGCCAGGTAACTTGAGTGCAATGTGATACAAGTAACTAAATGCAAAACGACAAACAGTAACTTTCTTTCAAGTGAAACAAGGAAATAAGTACAGTAAGCAATGCAGATATCACTAGTGATCCACAGAAGCTGAGAAGTTGCGTGTTAGGTGAATTAGCTTCCAGGAAATAACAAGCAAACAAACAACAAGTATATAAACAAAGCTAGATTCAGTAGGCCTGGATCTAGTCTATGCTAGAGCAAACAAGGTGAACCAATTTCAGTAAGATACAGTTCAAATATTCAGGCACTATAAACCTTTAACCAGAAAATTCCCAGCTCAGAAGGGCAGAGTCCAGCCTCTTCTCCCACAAGAGTGCAGTCCACAAACCTTCTTAATGTAAAATAACTGGCCTGAAGCCCAAGTGCCTAAACCAGAACTAATACACTTGGACACTGGGCTCTCAATCAGCAGTTCCCAACTTAGAAGGATGAAAGCTACCTGTCCTGCCACCACAGTGCTTGCCACAAACCTTCCTAATGTAAAACAACTGGTCTGAAGCCCAAGTGCTTAATCCAAAAGACTTGAATGATAGCTACACTTTAATCAAGTTACAACCAAGCAGTAATAAATACCATTGAATACTTTAGAGAATGTCTGGATTAATGCTCAAGTTACACAAACAAAGCTAGATCCAGCAGGCCCGAATCCAGTCTATGCCACAGCAAACAAGGCACACCAACTTCAGTAAGAAACAGTTCAGATATGCATGCACTATAAGCCTTTAACCAGAAATTCCCAGCTCAGAAGGGCAGAGTCCAGCCTCTCCTCCCACAAGAGTGCAGACCACGAACCCTCTTAATGTAAAATAACTGGCTTGAAAGCCCAAGTGCTTAAACCAGAATTAATACACTTTTAGAATAACAGACACTGAGCCCTCAATCAGCAGTTCTCAACCTAGAAGTATGTAAGCTACCTGTTCTGCCACAACAGTGCAGACCACAAACCTCTCAGTGCAAAACAACTAACTGGTCCGAAGCCCAAGTGTTTAAACCAAAAGGCTTAGAATGAGTTACACCAAGCAGTAATAAATACAATTGAGTATTTTAAGATGATGCAAAAGTAAAAGGAAGTAGGTAAAAACACAAGTACAGTAAAAGCAGATGAAATTTTTTTTTTTTTTTTTTTTTTCTGAACAAGTGCTGAGATCAAAGAAACAGATTTGAGTGCTGAAACTAGAAAACTGGCTAGTTACAAGAAAAAAAAAACAAGCTAGAAGGCTTCCCTCAAACACAGAAGGGCTTGGGGGCTCAGAAGCCTACAAATAGTCTGTACCACTTAACAAGAAAGGCAGGAAATAAGCTTAATTTTTTTTTTTTTCTATTTCCCAGATGCTCTCTTTGTACACAGTAGGAGTGCCTGAAATCAGAATATGATCTCACTGCACTCAGTTGAGTGAGCAAATGAGATGGGCCCAGAGGCAGTATGGGGGGGAGATTGTCAGCTGAGGTAGAGCAGGGTTTTAGTTTTTGTAGCAGTTTCTTAATGGTGTCAGTGGGTATGGGCTGAAATGAGAATGGGGATTGTATGACATTTCGTTGAGCAGGGGGTTAGTTATGACAGGGTTAGAAGTAGCTGATGACCTGGGGTTGGTGTCTAAATAGGTTGAAGTGTGGGAGGTGGGGGGTCCAGCATTAGGAGTGTTAGTTAAGTCCGAAATTGATTTTATGAATCGCTTGTTAAAGTTTTCGGCTATTTGTGATGGAGGGGTATCTGGTGATAGGGTGTGCTCTCCATTTCTTCCAAGATTAAGTAGAGAAGACATGGACTGCCAAAATTTACTGGGGTTGATTTTATGCTGGGATTGAAGCTGGGAATAATATGACTTCTTATCACTGTTGATTAGTGTTGTCACTTTGTTACGTAGTGTTTAGCTGGGAATAATATGACTTCTTATCTCTGTTGACTTTGTTACGTAGTGTTTAGCTGGGAATAATCTGACTTCTTATCTCTGTTGATTATGTTTGTCACTTTGTTACATAGTGTTTAGCTGGGAATAATAGGACTTCTTATCTCTGTTGACTAGTGTTGTCACATTGTTACGTAGTGTTTAGCTGGGAAAAATATGACTTTTTATCTCTGTTGACTAGTGTTGTCACTTTGTTACGGAGTGTTTAGCTGGGAATAATATGACTTCTTATCTCTGTTGAGTAGTGTTGCCACTTTGTTACGGAGTGTTTAGCTGGGAATAATCTGACTTCTTATCTCTGTTGATTACGTTTGTCACTTTGTTACATAGTGTTTACCTGGGAATAATATGACTTCTTATCTCTGTTGATTACGTTTGTCACTTTGTTACGTAGTGTTTAGCTGGGAATAATATGACTTCTTATCTCTGTTGATTACGTTTGTCACTTTGTTACGTAGTGTTTAGCTGGGAATAATATGACTTCTTATCTCTGTTGATTAGTGTTGTCACTTTGTTACGTAGTGTATTAAAATTAACATGATTTTGTTCATTTTTGTTTTGTTTCCAGGTTGACCAGGCTCGGTCCCTTTGCTTCATCAGGTGTTTACGTTCCTTAGAGAGCCGTGGTGCTGAGTTCTTTTTGATTCTTTTCATACGAATGGGAGCTGGGGTATTAAGTATGTGAAGGAAGGTGTTATTAAAGTACAGTACAGCAGCATTAAGGGGTAGTTGTTTAAGTGGTGTCCAGTCTACTTCCTGTAGGAGATTGTTGAATTTATGCTGACAAAATATATTATATTTTATAGTGTGTATTCTTAGTTGTCGGGAGTTTGTTCTAAGGGAATAAGCTGGTAGATCGCTCAGGGAGTTAGACAGTGTACCAGAAGAGGGGTCATTGGTGGGGTGGGATACTAGAATCCAATCTAAGGTGGAATGGCACGTAAGATCTTTTTTTTTTTTTTTATCTTGTTGGAGCATTGATAAGCTGAGAAAAACATACAGATTTATATTATTTGTGGGGGAGTCAGAAGCTAAGGTTTGCCAATCTATATTTACATCTCCTAAGATTATTGTTTCAAAGTTTATTGTTTGGGATGTCCAGGATAAAATATTTTCCAACACTGGTATATTGTTACCTGGTGGAATATATATTACTATTATGCAAATTCTTTTTGATATATTGAGGTTCAAAAAGGAGATTAGTACCTCAGCATAGGAAAAGGTGGGAACATTACTGGTGTAGGGTGTGATGTTGAGTGTAGAGGGATATAGAAGTGCTATCCCCCCCTTTTTTTTTAGTTCTATCTCTTCTGGTTATTGCAAAGTTTGGAGGTATTATTTCAAAGTATTTTACAACAGGGTGTAGCCATGTTTCTGTAAGGGCTAGTATGTCAGGTTTATTTTGATCAATCCAGGCCTGCAATGGGGCTATTTTATTACATATACTTCTAAGGTTCAGTGCAAGTATGTTTAAATTTTTGGGATTACTCTTTTGGTTAGGATTAGAAGGTGGGCCAGGGTTAGGATGTACATCTCCACATTTGAGTAGCTAGGTAATGAGGAAGGAGTACCATGTGAAGTGTTTTTTTATCCCTAGGTGATGATACTGGTGTCAAGTGTGGTAGGTAAGGAGGCCAGTTTGTGCTTGAATAATACAGGAGGTTATAGGGGAAAAGCTGAGCGGAGATATGTCAGAAGCTATGTTGTTTGTTGGGGTGATGGTTGGAGGAGGTTGTTGTGTATTGATGTGTGGGGGTAAGCGAAGCTATAGCTGTAGCGAGGTTGAGAATTAAGAGTAAAGAAGCTACACAGGTTACGAGGAGCATGTCAGCTGTGATAGTGGGTTTAACAATAGTACATGTGGTATTTGTGTTAGAATGTAATATCAGGTACAAAACAGAGATTGTTATTTTGTGATATGTCAGAAGCTGTGTTGTTTGTTGGGGTGATGGTTGGAGGAGGTTGCTGATGTGTATTGATGTGTGGGGGTGAGCGAAGCTATAGCTGTAGTGAGGTTGAGAATTAAGAGTAAAGAAGCTACACAGGTTACGAGGAGCATGTCAGCTGTGATAGTGGGTTTAACAATAGTACATGTGGTATTTGTGTTAGAATGTAATGTCAGGTACAAACAGAGATTGTTATTTTGTGATATGTCAAAGCTGTGTTGTTTGTTGGGGGAGATGGTTGGAGGAGGTTGTTGTTGTGTATTGATGTGTGGGGGTAAGCGAAGCTATAGCTGTAGCGAGGTTGAGAATTAAGAGTAAAGAAGCTACACAGGTTACGGAGGAGCATGTCAGCTGTGATAGTGGGTTTAACAATAGTACATGTGGTATTTGTGTTAGAATGTAATATCAGGTACAAACAGAGATTGTTATTTTGTGATATGTCAGAAGCTGTGTTGTTTGTTGGGGTGATGGTTGGAGGAGGTTGTTGTGTATTGATGTGTGGGGGTAAGCGAAGCTATAGCTGTAGCGAGGTTGAGAATTAAGAGTAAAGAAGCTACACAGGTTACGGAGGAGCATGTCAGCTGTGATAGTGGGTTTAACAATAGTACATGTGGTATTTGTGTTAGAATGTAATATCAGGTACAAACAGAGATTGTTATTTTGTGATATGTAAGAAGCTGTGTTGTTTGTTGGGGTGATGGTTGGAGGAGGTTGCTGATGTGTATTGATGTGTGGGGGTGAGCGAAGCTATAGCTGTAGCGAGGTTGAGAATTAAGAGTAAAGAAGCTACACAGGTTACGAGGAGCATGTCAGCTGTGATAGTGGGTTTAACAATAGTACATGTGGTATTTGTGTTAGAATGTAATGTCAGGTACAAACAGAGATTGTTATTTTGTGATATGTCAGAAGCTGTGTTGTTTGCTGGGGTGATGGTTGGAGGAGGTTGTTGTGTATTGATGTGTGGGGGTAAGCGAAGCTATAGCTGTAGCGAGGTTGAGAATTAAGAGTAAAGAAGCTACACAGGTTACGAGGAGCATGTCAGCTGTGATAGTGGGTTTAACAATAGTACATGTGGTATTTGTGTTAGAATGTAATATCAGGTACAAACAGAGATTATGTTATCTTTGACTTCAGGGTGGGCTTTGACAATGAAGTTAGGTATTTTGCCCTGTAGTTTGTGATAAGGAGACGTGGGGGAGATGTGACTGGACAGTAGTACAATTATGGCACAATGTTAGTTTGTGTGTATAATAGAAGAGAAGGTGGTAAGCCTGGAGTTAATGTAAGACAGTCTGAGGCAGTGACAGTAATGTGATGGTAAAATAGAGTAAGATGCAAAGAATTATAGTAGGGGGGATGAGAATTCAAGCTGATGGATGTAAGGGGAAGCAGATAAGTTTGGTAAAATAAAAGTAGGTAAGGTGTGAATGAAATGTGGGTGTGGACAAGGTACAGTTGTATATAACTGGATCAGAGGAATGAGGGGGAGTGGTTTGCTTGGGATACGAGTAGAGGTGCTAGGAGAGGATGGGATATGGGGGAAGGGCAGGGGAGCGGAGTGAGCGGGAAGAAAAGTACAGTTTTGTACCTACCATAAATGTAGATGTTCGAGGATTCCATTGCTGCAGTCCTAACTATTGGGTATAGTCCGCATCCAGTCGGCCCGAATACCAGAGTATAAGGCTGACGTCGGTCAGGGCGCATTAGACTGACGTCAGTACGTCAGGGTACTAATGCGCATGACCGGCGTCATATCCTCAGTCTTTTCTTGCCCCAGATGTCAGAAGACCCTAAAAAGACAAGACCCAAAATACCTGCACCAAAACATGAACAATATATACAAAAATATAAGCAGGTAAACTCACCTACACAACCACCCCTAAACACAGAGGGGAAGGAGGGAGGGTAAATTGGACTGCAGCAATGGAATCCTCGAACATCTACATTTATGGTAGGTACAAAACTGTACTATGTTCTTCGTTTTCCATTGCTGCAGTCCTAACTATTGGGTAGAATCCCAAAGCAGAGGTAAGGGAGGCTGGCAAATCATAAAGAAGCAGGAGCTGACAACATGCCTTGCAAAACAGCTGTGGCAAAACCAGCCCTAGACTTAGAGTAGATAGGAAGGTGATAATGCTTAGAGAAAGTATGCACTGAACTCCAAGTAGCTGCTTCCAGAATATCCTTAGTTGCCACCCCGTGAAATGCTGTTGAAGTGGCAGTAGCCCTAGTGGAATGAGGCCTAATCCCAGCTGGAACCTCCTTGCCATGATGGGAATAACAAAATGCAATGCAAAAGCCAATCCACCTAGAAATAGTTTGTTTTGACACTGGCTTGCCCTGCGAACTCAAAGCAAAAGAAACAAACAACTGCTGAGACTGCCTAAAATCCTTAGTCCTGCTTAAGTAATAACGCAATTGCCTGTGTACATCCAAAGTATGCAAAATCTTCTCCCCTTTATTTTGGGGGTCTGCATAAAAAGTAGGCAAATGAATAGTTTGGTTTAAAGCCACACTAGAAACCACCTTAGGCATAAAGGAAGGATTAGTGCCTAATGATAGCCTATCCTTATGGAAAATCAAAAGGGCTCGACTGCCATAAGGGCCTGCAACTCAGACACCCTTCTTGCAGAAGTAACAGCCAACAAAAAAGCAGTCTTCCATGACAAATATTTCAATTCAGCAGTAGCCGCAGGCTCAAAAGGTTGTAGAGTAAGTTTTTCCAACACAAAATTGAGATCCCAAGCAGGAGTAGGAGCTCTACGTGGGGGTCTTATAAGTTTTGCCCCTCTAAGAAACTGCTTGAACAAAGGATGCGAAAACAATGGTGGGTCACAATCATAGTGAGCTGAGATTGCTGCAGCATGAATCTTAATGGAAGAGAAGGACAGACCCTTGTCCAGTAACTCAGTAAGATATTGAAGAGCCATACTCAAATTAGGCTCAGAAATCTCCAAATTCTTTGCTTTACTCCAAAATAAAAATCTCTTCCATTTTGCTGCATACACTTTCCTTGTACTAGGTCTTCTAGCTTCCATAATCACATTTAAAACTTGTTGAGGAAGTTGAGACCTGCTGTGTTTCAACACAGAATATGCCAGGCTGTCAGATGAAGAGAGTGAAGCTTGACATTGAGCAGATGACCGTCCTGCGGGATAACAGATGTGGAATCAAAGGTTAAGGCCATGGAGGCTTCTTTACCAGACTCCGTAGGAGAGGGCACCAGTGTTGCTGAGGCCAATCTGGAGCTATCAAAATCATCCGTGGCCTGTCCTGTCTGACCTTTAACAGTACCTTTGGAAGAAGAGGCAGAGGTGGAAAGGCATACACATGAAGGTTTGTCCAACTGAAAGACAGAGCATCCACTTTCCAAGCTGTGTGATGAAACCCCTTTGTGCAAAACTGTGGCAGCTGGTGGTTTAGTGGAGAAGCGAACAGATCTATGTCTGGAGTTCCCCATGACACTGTCAATTTCTGAAATACATGAAGATCCAGTTTCCACTTGTGGGGATCCATGATTTGTCTGCTTAACACATCTGCTAAGGAGTTCTGTGCTCCTGGCAGAAACCTTGCCTGAAGAGTTAGGTGCAAGCGTGCGCAGTCTCCCATAAAATCATTGCTTGCCTGCATAGAGGATAAGAATGTGTTCCCCTTGTTTGTTGAAGTACCACATGACAGTTGTGTTGTCTGTTAGAATCAACACCTGCCCTGGAAGAAGTAACTCCTTGAAAGCCAGCAATGCGAACTGGACTGCCAACATCTCCTTCATGTTGATATGTAGATGCTGTAGTCTGGCAGGCCACTTGTCTTGTATCCACTTTCCATTTAGATGAGCTCCCCAAGCAATGTCTGAGGCATCTGTCGGTAAAATCTGACTCGCCTCTGGCTGGGTCACAGAGAGTCCCTTGTTTAGGTGACATTCCTGAGCCCACCACAAAAATTCTCTTTGAAGGCAAGGTATTATTTGAATGACAGTGTCTAAATCCTGGCAGTGCTGTATCCATACATTTTTGAGATACCATTGTAACTTCCTCATATGCAGTTTGGCATTGGGAAGCACCAGAATACAAGATGCCATGAACCCTAATGCTTGAAGGACTGTCTCTGCAGTCAGCACGGACTGATGAGATAGTTGATGGAAGTAAAGTGATAGACTCTTTAGTTTGTCCGGGGTTAAAAAGGCCATCTGGGCTGCTGTATTCAGTCTCACACCCAGAAAGCACATGTCTGGAGAGGGTACTAGACTGGACTTTATTTCGCTCACAGAATACCCTAGGCATCTTAGCACTGCAATAAGATATTCCAGATGCTGTAGAAGGTCTTCCTTTTCTTGAGCCAGAACCAGGTAGACGGCTAAATAAGGATAGATTGGAAGTCCTTGTAGCCTGAAGTAAGCTATCACTGGAGCCAGAACCTTTGTGAATACTCTGGGCGCAGTAGATAAGCCAAAGGGCAATGCAGAGAACTGATAATGAGAATCTCCAGCTCGAAACCGCAGATACTTCCTGTAACTTAGCCTGATAGGCACATGAAGGTAAGCTTCCTTGAGATCTAAAGTTACCATCCAGTGATCTTTGCCCAGCAGGGGTAAAAGCCGCTGTAACGTCAACATCTTGAACTTGGGAATGTCCAGATAAGTGTTGAGGAGAGATAAATCCAAAAGCAGTCTCCACGTGTTCCCCTTCTTTGGTACTAGGAACATGTGAAAATAAAATCCTAGGCCCCTTTCTGATACAGGGACTGGCTGAATGATGTCCAACACCCATCTGTCTTGAGTAATTAAATCCCAACTTTCTTTGAAAAGAGACAGTCGTCCTTCCAAAGGAGCTGCCAGACGAGAATCTACTGGCAGCTGAAAAGGCAGGTCATTGGGTCTGTTTACGAAAGGACTGACCCCTGCCCTCACCAGAAGTCTGAGCAGGTGAACTCCTGTTCTAGGCCTAAAGAACCTTGAGCCCTGCCCCTACCACGTCTAGACCTACCCCTAGACTGGGAATCATAAGCAGGATATGTCCACCCCTTAGCAGGCCAATTTCTACTAAACTTCGGTGGCTGTACCTGCAAAAAATCTTTAACAGTTTGCATAGACTTAGCTTTGTCCTCCATTTTCTTTAAAACTGCTTCCACAGGTGGACCAAACAACACATCAGACTGTAAAGGAGCATCCAAAATCCTTGTCTTAACATGCTCAGCCAAATTTTGATCCCTCAACCAGTCATGCCTGCGAAGAACAGAACTAGTGGCAGCCACCCTCGAGGAGGCCTGCACAGCATCAAAACCACATTGCAAAGAATGCTTGCCCACTTGTTCAGACACATAAACTAAATCCAGCAAGTCTTTACAATCAATACCTTCCGCCAAAGCATCCACCTTAGATTTCAATTGTGAAAGGAGATAATTTTGATATTTCAGCATGTGAAACTGACAATTCAACGCCTCATGGCTAGAGTGGAAGAAGTATACACTTTCTTACCCCACCTATCTAACGCCCTTGCCTCTTTGTCAGTGGGAACAGGATTTTTAACCACAGAGGCCTTAACACCTTTAGGCCCCTGAGAAACAGTTTCTGGGTCCCCTAGGACTCTTAAACAAATACTTATGAGCTTCGGGCACCCTATAGTACCTATCAGGTTTAACAGGAGCAGGAGGCAACGAATCAGGGTTCAGGAAGCCTCTGCAAAACATCTTCCACTACATTCAACACAGGAGGTATAGCTAAGGGCCTATGCTGGGGTAAAACAAGAATTCCCTAAGCCTCTTCCTGGAATCAGAGTAATCCTGGCCTTCCCATTGAAAGTGCTCCCTCATGGAATGCAGAGTCTCTGAAAATGAAAAATCCTCAGGAGGAGAAGCCGAAGGAGTGGCATCATCCACATCAGAATCAGAATAATGAGGATACTCCTGCAAATCTTCCGCAGAAGACTCAGAAGCCCCTGAACCCTGTTCAAAACTGTCAAACTCTGGTTCCACTCTAGGCCTCTTATCAGGAGGGCCCATAGAACCTCTAATCATAGTAATCAAATCTTCTGCCATTTTAAGCATATGTTTCTTAGGTACAGAACCCGAAGGCTAGGAGAAGCCCCTACTGAAGCTGAAGTTGGCCTACCTCTAAAAGAAGTTTTGGCAACAGAAGGAGAGGCTCTAACTACTTTGGGAAGAGAGGGAAGAATAGTTACCTGAGAAGCCCCCTCAGCCTGGCCTGCCTCCTGAGAGGGTACATCCAGTAACAGTAAAGTTTCTGCCTGAGACTCCATAGAAACTCCTGGCAAAACCTCTGGCTCCACTGAGCCACCTAAAGAACCGACGTCCGGGACTGCCGGTTCATCAACTCTAGGCTTCGCTGTTTTGTCCTTGCGCTTCTTGGACGAAGCGGCCGGAGCATCCGACGGCATTTTATAATTGCAACGCTTCCCAAACACTAATCTGGCACAGTCTAACCTCCTCTTAATAGTGCGTTTGTTAAACCTAGCACAAGAGCGGCAACCAACAACGCCGTGCTCAGGCCCTAAACAAGGTATACACAATGTATGGTAATCCCTATGAGGTATTTGTTTCCCACAAGAAATACAGTTATTCACTTTTCTGACATCCGGTAAAATACTGAGGCAAGAAAAACCAAAATGTTCTAACGGGTACTTAGCCAACTCTGATTCGGTCTGAAACTCCGGTTTCGGAAATATTTCAGAACGCCAACCTGCACTCGCAAAACTGCTTCTGCATCGGACCACGCGGCAAAAAAGACTGAGGATATGACGCCGGTCATGCGCATTAGTACCCTGACGTACTGACGTCAGTCTAATGCGCCCTGACCGACGTCAGCCTTATACTCTGGTATTCGGGCCGACTGGATGCGGACTATACCCAATAGTTAGGACTGCAGCAATGGAAAACGAAGAACATCTGCAGATGGTTTAGCACCATAAACAATCAGTGAGGTAGAATGTTCCTGAATACAAAGACAAAGTGACTGAACTCTAAAAACTTGACCTGAGTCACAGCATCTAATTTTATAGTTATGGGCTTTTCAATGTCTTTTCCAGGGATCTATTACACTGATAAGAGTAAAATATGCTGAAGTGTTAATGTAGCTTCACCTTCACCAGTAAAAGGCCTATGAGTAAGTGGGGGGGTGGGGGTAGGAGTGGGGATATCATTCCAGCAGATTCAACACTACAAACATAACACACTAGTGAACGACCTAACAAATTAAATTATTAGTCAGTCTATGAGTTTGTCTTACATATATTTAACTCAGTGTATTTTTTCCTTGTGAAATTTTGCAACTGCAAGTGAACTTCAGCTGTGCAAGTTCTTTAGATAGTGGGTTGTTTCACTGGGAGAGAGAAAAAGAGAAAATCTTGATGGTTGAACTACACAGGTACAGTACCACTTGTCTATACTCGTCCACATTAAGTAACGTTTGGCAAAGAAGAGCAGTGCGCTATATTTCACAGTTGTGCATTTCACCTTTCTAGCCTTTAAACAGGACAATAAGGAAACTTACCAGAGATATCTGTAGGTGTGCAAGTTTGTGATTACTAAGAACAAAAATGGTGGTTTTCATGGTATACAAGGATAAGCTAACAAGAGATGTGTGTTTGCATGCAAATATGAGGTTAATGAAATATAGATTTACAGACGCTAGACAGGTAGCACGCCTATCTGTTAGTTCACACTCTTTGCTATACAACATACAGTCTGTAAATCTGCTATTTAAGCACTTAGAAAAAGGCAGCCAACTAGAGTGTGTAGTACGTATGAAAAAAAAGAAGCAGCCATAGTCAATGACAAAACTCTCATGGATTAACAATTGCCTACAATATCCAGTAACTGTGCAGTTCATGCAAACATAAAATCAGGTATTGCAATAGAAGACTTCAGTAGGAGGGACAAAAATATATATATATATATTCATAACAAACATATGCACTACAGATTAGCAGGGAGAAAACAAAATGCCAAGCATTTAGCCAGATGGCAACAGACTTACTTGATTTGACTGCAGTACAAACAGCAAAAAAAAAAAAAAGGATACGGACATCTGTACTATTACCGAGACATGGTTTAAATCGGCCGAAAGTACTCTTGGCAGTGCAAACCATCAAAGCCTTCCACTCATTTAGACCGTCAGCTACACGGGCAGGGACAAAAGGTGGAGATTCGACTATATTAGCAATTAGCATAACTCTACGTTGGTTCAACAGGACGAGGCCCTGGAATTTATCCATGTGCAAATCACTATAGACAAAGTCCTACACCATATCCTAGAAAGCTATAGGTCACCCTCTATGTGCCTACAGTCCCATAGCTCACACCTAGACTTACTAGAGACACTCACCATCAAACCAAATATCCATGTAGAGACTAACTACCTCTGTATAGACTGTGAAACATACACTGCCTCATACTCCCAGGCTCAACGATTCCCAAACTTTACTAACACAAAACCTTTGACAAGATAGTATGCACACTAGTATGCACACCCACCAGAGGTTCAAACACACTAGACCTGGTACTCACCAAAATGGGAGTGCGCCGCACCAACCACCCTCCCGTGTCACATCCTCACTGGTGAGGTTGGATCACAAAGCTGTCTCCTTCAAAATAAAAATCAACTCAGTAATTCCAGCAAACTATATAACCATTGGGAACCATCGTAAAGCAAACTACATCCTATTAAGCAATAATTTGTCAAAATTAAATGCCCCTCCCTACACTGAGTTTACAGCAACCTCTGCAGAATTGTTCACACAGACCCTGTACAACCATGTAAATAGCTGTAAAGAGGCTGCTGCACCTACTAGAAGTAAGCTTAAAACAAACTCTAAAAACAAACCACAATGGTAGAATTCTAACTTTAATAGAGTATATAACAAAAGGAAAAAAAGTCATGGCTAAAATCAGGAAGAGCGACTCCCATAACGACAGGAATCCTGATGAAACAGGAAACTAGGTGAACTAATTAAGTCCAGCTAGGCCAATAATAAAATCAAGACAGCCTCACAGGCTAAACACAACCACAAGGCCTTCTCTACCACAATGTCAGAAACCTCAAGGGCAGGACAAATCAGTGTGCCAAACTGGTGGTCAGTGATGCCACCTTCACTGAGAAGAGCAACATAGCAAATTTGTTCACTGACAAATTCAGCTCAAACTTCACCCTGCCTCCTCCACTGAAACACCTACTAGCATAGCCCCCCAACTATTAACAGGAAGCAGGTCCTGGTGACACTCGCTAAGGCCAAAGCACAGACTCAGTGGGCCCTGACAACATCCTGGGATGCCGCCTAAATAGCTTGAAACATAACCTATCAGGACCACTTGAATCATTTTTCAACTATACCCTCAAATTAGGCTGTGTTTCATGAGAATGGAGGACAGCAATGGTTATCCCACTTTACAAGTGAGGACCATCAACCAACCCCAGAAACTACAGACCTATTAATTTGACTAGTCTAATATGCAAAGCCATGGAATGAATTATCATGGAAATGTTCAACAAAGACATAGGCAGCTTTCAGACACTGACCAGTCTGGCTTGGTCATGCCTACTACATCTGGTGGATTTCTTTGAGAATGTCACCAAGATAATGGATGTGGGGAAAATGGTGTATACCACCTACCTGGACATGGTTAAGGCATTTGATCAAAACACTACTCGGACATAGCTGACAAATTCACTGAACTGGGCATAAACCCCAACGTAACTCATCGGACTGCCAGTTGACTCAGAGACAGGACTCAAGAAATCAGGATTGGTGACACCAGCTCCATTAACAGACCAGTCACCAGCAGGGTACCTCAGGGTTCCGTGATGGGACCACTCTTATTTGGCATGTGCATTTGGAGGTTAAGGCTAATGTCAAGAGCCTTTGGCTGACCAAGTTCACAGATGACTGCAAACTGGGAGCTTTCACATAGTCCCCTATGACACAAACATCTTACAAGAGGGTCTAACACAGAGAAATGACTGGTGCCAATGTCATGGACCAAAACTCCATGCAAAGAAATGTATTATAGTGCCTTCTGGGAAAACTGCCACACAGGCTAATACTCCATTGCTATGACATCCTATGAGTTGATCCAGTAGTCAGGGAGCTGGGAACATATGTAGACAGTAATATGACCTTTTACAAACATGTGGCCAAGGCAGTAAAAAATCATTCTATATTGACCAACTTATAAACAACGACAAGGCACCCAAGTCCAAGGAAGCCATAGTGCTACTTTAATCATCCCTTATCAGATCCATCGAGTATAGTACCCCTCTGGTATGTGTCGCTCGTCCCTCTCTAGTATAGATGACGACCAGGTGGGGGTAGTTCATTTATATGCTTTATTACATAGAAACACACCAGGGTGGGATGCAGCATTTCAAAATATAAATGAACTGATTAACAGACAGACTACACAGACATATATGCTTACATCTCAACAGCTAACTACAAAATGGCAGTCAGGCTCACACATGCTCAGTATTTATACACTTGTGCAAGCCCCTAGAAAGCTTTTAAAGGCATACATACATATTGCTCTACAGTATGCACCTGACCAGGCATATACAACTGCTGGAGCACCTACAAAAGTTCCTTATCAGAAGAATCCAGGGTATAAAAACATTGCCCTATATGGATCTTCTTAAAAGTCCTATTGTAATGACATGGCTAGTGCCAGCATAGCCAGTTGGAGTTCTGTAAAGAGTGACATGTCCTTTGAAGATCAAACTGATTTTGATAAAACTGATTTGTACAAGATGCTTGTGTAATAAATGTATTAGAAGTGTATGGCATTTGAATATCAAACTGATTTGCACAAATACATATGTTACAAATGTATTAGAAATGTATGGCATGTGAATATCAAACTGAATTATACAGATGGTTATGTTACAAATGTACTGGAACTGTACAGCATTTGAATATCAAAACGTATTTGTACAGTTGCTAGTGTTGAAAAATGCATCAACTGTGGGTCCTAGTGGACAGAAAGGAAATATACATGCAGGTAGTAACTGATTAAATGTTAAATTTATATACTGTAACCGAAAACACTGGAACAGCAGGAGTTAACCAGCTAGCTTATTTTAGGAAAAATAAGGTTAATATAAATGAGCTGTTAAACCATTAAAATGGCATTCCACCATGATGAATAGGACCGGAGATGGCAGGTTTGGAAAAAGCTATTGTTTATTCACTTCAGTAAAAAAGGGGAAGTACTGTAATTGTTTCATGGCTCCAGGGCATTGCCATAAACATTTAGATGTGCACTGTAGCTGTCTATGCTAAATTCATGTCTCAGCTTTAAAGGGGGATACTGTGAGAACCTGGAGTCAGGTGATAACATCAGGTCATTCTGCCAGCCATCTTGAAAATTTGAGGTATTACAAAGAGAAATTTCGAGCATCTTCTGCGTGGACATGCGTGAATGGGCGTACCTTCGTTGAAGGTTGTGCATCGGGGCTGGTAACTCGGCACGTAAAACTCAATTACCAATCATTAGAGGACCGGAGTTCCGCTGTGGCGACCCCTAACCGGGAAAAGCCGAAAAGACACAACAACAAAGAGAAATTTCTCAGTCTTGAGTATTCTGTCTTGGGCTCGACAACAAGGGGGACCATTCACTACATTATCTGCCTTGCTCTATTAAGTAAGTAGGCAATAGTGATTCTCCTAGAATCAGTCAGGAAAAATTGTGAAGCTTAGTTTAGATATTGTTTTTCTTTGCCTGAGTCTGTCCATCAATGTTATTTTCATGATTTCCTGTGATTTGAACCCTGTGGTTTACTGTAAATATATATACAGTATTTTCATGCTCTTTTATTATTTATTTTTAAATATATTTAAACATTTTATTGTGGCTGATTTCTTTTAGAAAGTATTTAACCTTTGAGAGTGCTTATATTTATCTGGTGACACTGTGTGGGCCACTCCAGAATGCCTGGCCATCTTCATCAACTACTACCATTTGTTTTAGTATTAATATTACACCGTATAATTGAACGCCCTTTGTTAAGGGCCTTAGAGTAGCTGATTGTGGAGTGTCTGTTAGCAGTGATAACTACCTTATACCCTGGGTAGAAGAGGACACAGCAGGTAAATCTGTGCCAGCCTTCTGAGGTGTGTGTGTGTTCACACGCATGTACCTGTCAGCTACTTGGAGCAGGGACATGAAGCACTGGTGACAGAGGGGTGCTGGAGGACTTGGCTTGGACACTTGGCTGAGAAACTAACCCTACAGCTATACTAGTGGGGAGTCTTATTGGGGCCCTGGAGGGCAACAGATATAAAAAAATCCAGACCCTGGGCTGACTGTGTTCCCTGTGTGCTCTTAAGGGAAACTGTACTTGCATCTGGAAATGCTGAGTGCATCTATTTCTCTGAAAGTGAATATTCCCCACAGGTGTCAGTGGAGAGGATTGAGGCTCCTTGATCACTGGCCCAGTATGAGGACTTCACACCTATATCTATACTCCGTCTCCTACAGGTTACTAACAGGCGAGCTATGCCTGGCCTACAAAGCATCCTTGGATCCAGCTCTGATGGAACTTTTGCACATCCACAAAATGAACTGCATCAAAACCACTAGATCCAATGATTTAAATTTTGCTTGTGGCATAAATAAGACATGCTGGCAAGACAGATGTGTGTTCAGAGGAACCCCATGCTCTGGAACAGGCTTTCCTGATCCATGTGAAGTAGAGTCCATCCCTAACACTACTTAAGAGTAATTTTGAGCAATGGATGGGAAATCAGAAATTCACCTCAGGTCTGGCCCCCATGTCTCTGATACACACAGGCAGACAATAATGCCCAAACTAACATATCCCCCACATAATTTCTAGAAACTTCCTAATATATCTCATACTAATAAATGCCCATGATGCATTAGGACAATTGGGTAGGATTGCATGGCTAGGCTTAAAAAGGCTCTGGTGATCATTAGCCTAGTATACACCTATGAACAGAAGAAATGCCTAAGGGAACAGAAGCAATATTATTTTTGCCCAGACAGAAAAAAAAAGTCCATTTGGGCACAGCTAGATGGGTTCTGTCATCAGTATTCACAAGCATGAGTTGACCGAGAGTGACACAGCAGTGTTGTGAGGGACACAGCTAGATGGGTTCTGTCATCAGTACTGACAAAAATGAGCTGACAGAGAGTGACACAGCAGTGTTGTGAGGGGCACAGCTAGATGGGTTCTGTCATCAGTACTGACAAGCATGACTTGACCAAGAGTGACAGCAGTGTTGTGAGGGACACAGCTAGATGGGTTCTGTCATCAGTATTGACAAGCATGAGTTGACTGAGAGTGACACAGCAGTGTTGTGAGGGGCACAGCTAGATGGGTTCTGTCATCAGTACTGACAAGCAAGACTTGACCAAGAGTGACAGCAGTGTTGTGAGGGACACAGCCAGATGGGTTCTGTCATCAGTATTGACAAGCATGAGCTGACAGAGTGACACAGCAGTGTTGTGAGGGGCACAGCTAGATGGGTTCTGTCATCAGTATTGACAAGCATGAGTTGACTGAGAGTGACACAGCAGTGTTGTGAGGGGCACAGCTAGATGGGTTCTGTCATCAGTACTGACGAGCATGAGTTGACCAAGAGGGACACAGCAGTGTTGTGAGGGACACACCTAGATGGGTTCTGTCATCAGTATTGACAAGCATGAGTTGACCGAGAGTGACACAGCAGTGTTGTGAGGGACACAGCTAGATGGGTTCTGTCATCAGTACTGACAAGCATGACTTGACCAAGAGTGACAGCAGTGTTGTGAGGGACACAGCTAGATGGGTTCTGTCATCAGTATTGACAAGCATGAGCTGACAGAGTGACACAGCAGTGTTGTGAGGGGCACAGCTAGATGGGTTCTGTCATCAGTACTGACAAGCATGACTTGACCAAGAGTGACAGCAGTGTTGTGAGGGACACAGCTAGATGGGTTCTGTCATCAGTATTGACAAGCATGAGTTGACCGAGAGTGACACAGCAGTGTTGTGAGGGACACAGCTAGATGGGTTCTGTCATCAGTATTGACAAGCATGAGTTGACTGAGAGTGACACAGCAGTGTTGTGAGGGGCACAGCTAGATGGGTTCTGTCATCAGTACTGACAAGCATGAGTTGACCGAGAGGGACACAGCAGTGTTGTGAGGGACACACCTAGATGGGTTCTGTCATCAGTATTGACAAGCATGAGTTGACCGAGAGTGACACAGCAGTGTTGTGAGGGACACAGCTAGATGGGTTCTGTCATCAGTACTGACAAGCATGAGTTGACCGAGAGGGACACAGCAGTGTTGTGAGGGACACAGTTAGATGGGTTCTGTCATCAGTATTGACAAGCATGAGTTGACCGAGAGTGACACAGCAGTGTTGTGAGGGACACACCTAGATGGGTTCTGTCATCAGTATTGACAAGCATGAGTTGACCGAGAGTGACACAGCAGTGTTGTGAGGGACACACCTAGATGGGTTCTGTCATCAGTATTGACAAGCATGAGTTGACCGAGTGTGACACAGCAGTGTTGTGAGGGACACAGCTAGATGGGTTCTGTCATCAGTACTGACAAGCATGAGTTGACCGAGAGGGACACAGCAGTGTTGTGAGGGACACAGCTAGATGGGTTCTGTCATCAGTACTGACAAGAATGAGTTGACCGAGAGGGACACAGCAGTGTTGTGAGGGACACAGCTAGATGGGTTCTGTCATCAGTATTGACAAGCATAAGTTGACAGAGAGTGACACAGCAGTGTTGTGAAGGACACAGCTAGATGGGTTCTGTCATCAGTATTGACAAGCATGAGCTGACAGAGTGACACAGCAGTGTTGTGAGGGGCACAGCTAGATGGGTTCTGTCATCAGTACTGACAAGCATGACTTGACCAAGAGTGACAGCAGTGTTGTGAGGGACACAGCTAGATGGGTTCTGTCATCAGTATTGACAAGCATGAGCTGACAGAGTGACACAGCAGTGTTGTGAGGGGCACAGCTAGATGGGTTCTGTCATCAGTATTGACAAGCATGAGTTGACTGAGAGTGACACAGCAGTGTTGTGAGGGGCACAGCTAGATGGGTTCTGTCATCAGTACTGACAAGCATGAGTTGACCGAGAGGGACACAGCAGTGTTGTGAGGGACACACCTAGATGGGTTCTGTCATCAGTATTGACAAGCATGAGTTGACCGAGAGTGACACAGCAGTGTTGTGAGGGACACAGCTAGATGGGTACTGTCATCAGTACTGACAAGCATGAGTTGACCGAGAGGGACACAGCAGTGTTGTGAGGGACACAGTTAGATGGGTTCTGTCATCAGTATTGACAAGCATGAGTTGACCGAGAGTGACACAGCAGTGTTGTGAGGGACACACCTAGATGGGTTCTGTCATCAGTATTGACAAGCATGAGTTGACCGAGAGTGACACAGCAGTGTTGTGAGGGACACAGCTAGATGGGTTCTGTCATCAGTACTGACAAGCATGAGTTGACCGAGAGGGACACAGCAGTGTTGTGAGGGACACAGTTAGATGGGTTCTGTCATCAGTATTGACAAGCATGAGTTGACCGAGAGTGACACAGCAGTGTTGTGAGGGACACAGCTAGATGGGTTCTGTCATCAGTACTGACAAGAATGAGTTGACCGAGAGGGACACAGCAGTGTTGTGAGGGACACAGCTAGATGGGTTCTGTCATCAGTATTGACAAGCATAAGCTGACAGAGAGTGACACAGCAGTGTTGTGAAGGACACAGCTAGATGGGTTCTGTCATCAGTACTGACAAGAATGAGTTGACCGAGAGGGACACAGCAGTGTTGTGAGGGACACAGCTAGATGGGTTCTGTCATCAGTACTGACAAGAATGAGTTGACTGAGAGTGACACAGCAGTGTTGTGAGGGACACAGCTAGATGGGTTCTGTCATCAGTACTGACAAGAATGAGTTGACCGAGAGGGACACAGCAGTGTTGTGAGGGACACAGCTAGATGGGTTCTGTCATCAGTATTCCCAACTGGCCAATGCTGGGCTATAACATTTCTAGTCTGATCCCCAGAGGAAGAATCAGGAAAGAGAAAGTAACCACTTGGAGGTGGTTAAACAGACTAAGAGACTGCATGATGCAATACCCAGAGAAGAAAAATTATGTCTGTAACAGAATGGTTCAGAGATCACTAATGAAGCATAAGAAAGCAATGGCTGAGTCTGCTCAACCCAGATCTGTCTCTGCTGCAAGGTGTCTCACTATTATGAATCACTGCAAACTGATGCAGTGCCTCTTGGCAACACAGGTAGGAATGCACTCCCTGCTCCCACTAATATATTGGGCTACAAACATAACTAGCTGGGAAAGCAGAACGAACCTCATTTCTAGTACAGAGAAATGTAAAAAAGTTATTGGTGTGTCCAGGAATCCTAGCTGGCCTGCCTGTTGTAATGTCCCACCAAAGCCTAGAGTCAAAAAGTACAGTTGTGTACACTTACCATAAATGTAGATGTTCAAGTGTTTTCACTGTTGCAGTCATTACATTTGGGTTATCTGCTTGCAGTAGCCCTCAGCTGGCCTGATTAACAAAGTCTTGGGTCCTGCATCGGTTGCTGTCTCTTCTTCCATGACGTCAGGGGTATAAAACATGCAGCCAATGCCATTACATCAGGTTTTTTTTGCCCCAGATGTCAGATGCCCTCCTAACAGGAAGCAATTAAATATAAAAGTACAATGATATACCTCCAACAAAAAAGCAAATACACCAAAAAGCTTTTAAGCATAGTAAAGGAAAGTAGAGGCAAAAGCAAAAGAAGTCAGGGGGCAGGAGGGAGGGTAACCAGGACTGCAACAGTGAATACACCCTAACATCTACATTTATGGTAAGTGTACACAACTGTACTATGTTCTTCATGTTTCACTGTTGCAGTCATTACATTTGGGTAGATTCCCAAAGCTGTGTTTGGGAGGAGGAGTTTAAACAGCATTAGGACCAGCTAGAAGGCCCTGCAAGACTGCAGTGGCAAAGCCAGCTCTGGATTTAGAGAAAATTGGCAAATGGTAATGCTTGGTGAAGGTATGTACAGAACTCCAGGTAGCAGCTTCTAGGATGTCCCTGGTAGGGACGCCTCTGAGAAAGGCTGTAGAGGTAGATGCAGCCCTGGTGGAGTGAGGTCTGATCCCCTGGGGAATAGGTTTTCCATGGTGCTTATAGCAGAAATGAATGCAATGGCCTATCCATTTAGAAATGGTTTGCTTTGAAATAGCCTTCCCCTCTGCCCCTGCAGCAAATGCCACCAGCAGTTGTTCAGATTTCCTTTGAAGTTTAGTCCTGTCCAAGTAGAATCTAAGTTGTCTGTGCACATCTCAGGAATGCAGTATCCGTTTCCCTTTATTCTGTGGACTGGGAAAGAAGGTTGGCAAATGAATGGACTGATAAAGAGCCACACTGGATACCACCTTGGGCATGAAGGAAGAATTGGTTCTGAGGGACACCCTGTCCACATGAAAGATGATGAAAGGTTCCACTGCCATAAGGGCCTGTAATTCAGATACCCTTCTAGCTGAAGTGATTGCTAAAAGGAAAGCTGTTTTCCAAGAAAGAAATTTTAAGTCCACAGTAGCAGCTGGCTCAAAAGGAGGTAGAGTTAGCTTCTCCAAAACAAAGTTAAGATCCCAAGCTGGGGTTGGAGCTCTCCTGGGTGGTCTCAAACTTTTGGCCCCTCTGAGGAACTGCTTGAGCAGCGGATGAGAGAAGAGGGGAGGTTCTGTGTTATAATGAGCTGAAATGGTTGAAACGTGGACTTTAATGGAGGAAAAAAACAGGCCCTTGTGAAGCATCTCAGTCACTTATTGTAATATCTGAGGTAAATTGGGCGCTGCTGTGCTCATCCCTTGAGATTGGTTCCAGGGACAGAATCTTTTCTATTTTTTAGCATAAGATTTTCTAGTACTAGGCCTCCTTGCCTCTAAAATGATATCCATCACAGGTTTACTGAGGGATGGTAAAGGAGAGATTAGGTAATTAGCCAGGCTGCAAGGTTAAGTGTTAGAAGATGAGGGTGCAGAATCTGGTTCTCCTGCTGGGACAACAGGGAAGGAGTCTGAGGCAGGTGCCATGGGGAAAACCCTGTCAAACTGCACAGGAGAGGGTACCAGTGTTGGTGTGGCCAGTCTGGAGCAATCAAAATCATCCTTGGTTTGTCCTGTTTGATTTTTAGTAGTACTTTGGAAAGCAGAGGCAGAGGGGAGAAGGCATATAGATTTTTCCAGCTGAAGGACAGAGCATCCCCTTTCCAGACTTGTTTGTGGGGAGTCCTTGTGCAAAATTTGTCCAATTGGTAGTTCTGGGGAGAGGCAAATAGGTCTATATCTGGGCTCCCCCATTTGTTTGTCAACATGTTGAAAATCCTTGTTTCCAGTTACCACTCGTGTGGGTCCATGCGGTTTCTGCTTAGTCCGTCTGCCAGTGTATTTAATTTTCCTGGCAGGAATTGAGCTTGTAAGTGCACTTGGTAGCTCAAGGTTGTGTTCCACAATGCCATGGCTAGTCTGCAGAGGGGGTAAGAATGTGTACCCCCCTGCCTGTTTATGTACCACATAACAGTGGTGTTATCCGTCTTTACCATTAGTTGTCCTGGAATAATGTGGTCCTTGAAGGCTGTCAGAACATTCTGTACAGCTAACATTTCTTTTTGATTGATATGCAGGTGCATTTGACTTGGGTTCCATTTGCCCTGAATGCACTTCCCTGCCAGGTGAGCCCCTCATGCATAGTCTGATGCGTCTGTTAGGGTTTGGGCAGCAGGGGGTGGTGTGAAAGGTAGTCCCTTGTTTTGGTGGCAGGCCTCTGCCCACCAAAGGAACTCTAAGCGTAGGCAAGGCATGATAGGAATCATTGCTTATAGATCGTGGGAATGTTAACTCCATAGGCTTTTTAGATACCACTGTAGTTTCCCATATTCAGTCTTGCATATGGAATTAGAAAAATGCAGGAGGCCATGAACCCCAAGGCTTGCAGTACTTGTCTTGCAAATAGCAGGGTTTTTGTGGCCACTTGTTTGAAGTAGGTTGCCAAACGAATTTGTTTCTCTGGCGTGAGGTAAGCCATCTGGGAAGTTGTATTCAAGCTTGGTCCCAGGAATATAATTTGTTGACAGGGTACCAGGTGAGATTTCTGTTCGTTTATGGTGTACCCCAGACAGGTTAGAACACTTTGTACAAAGGCCAGATGATTCAAAAGTATGCCCTGGCTTTCTGCCTAAATTAGACAATCATCCAGGTATGGGTATATTTGAATATTTCTTTGCCTGCAAAATGCAATAACTGGAGCTAGGCACTTTGTGAATACCCTGGGTGCAGTAGATAAACCAAAGGGCAGTGCAGGGAACAGACAGTGTGTGTAGCCTGCTTTGAAGCGAAGGTATCGTCTGCAAGACTCCCTGACTGGGATGTGCAGGTATGCTTCTTTTAAATCTAGTGTTGCCAACCAGGCATCTTTGCCTAGCATAGGAAGCAACTGGTGAAGAATCAGCATCTTGAATTTTGGAATCTCCAAAAAGGTGTTTAGAGTAGACAGGTCCAGGATAGGACTCCATGAATTGTCTTTTCCAGGTACCAGGAAAGGTCTTGAGTATAAACCTTGTCCCTTTTCCTCTTCTGATACCATCTGAATAGCCCCTATGCTTAAGAGAGAAAGTACTTGTTTTAGGGTCTCTGCCCCCTGATTTGAGGGTAGGTCCGACCACCCATTTGGTGTTGGCAATGTGTGAAAGTGAAATCTGTATCCCTGGAACACTATATTTAAAACCCATTTGTCCTGGGTAATGAGTTCCCAATTCTTTGCATGAAGAGCAATCTTTCCCCCCCTAAAGGGGCAGTCAGTTGATAAGTGCTTGGAAATTTTAAAAGGAAGTCATTGAGGCAGTTTACCATAGGGGGAGTCTTATTACTCCCAGATTTGGAAGTGGAGGCCCCCCCCCACTGCTTAGTCCTGTGTCTCCACTTTGACTGAAACATGGGGTTTCTGCTGTGTCTGGGTTTGGCTTGAGAAGACCTGGAAGGGGCTGGAAAGGACCAGGTTTTAGAGGGCCAGTGCCTACTAAATCTAGGAGGCTGAACTTGTAAGAAATCATTAACAGTTTGCATAGATTTAGCTTTATCTTCTATCTTTTTAAGAACTTCCTCAGCCTTGTTGCCAAACAGGCGGTCCTGATTTAAGGGAGCATCCAACAATTTAGCTTTAACATGATCAGGTAATGACTGCTCCTTAAGCCAAGCATGCCTTCTGAGCACAGACCCAGTAACAGCAGCCCTGCAAATGGCCTCTAATGAATCAAAACCACATTGCAAAGTATATTTTCCAACCTGTTCAGCAGCATACATTAAATCATGTAATTCTTTATTTTCCACACAATCAGGAATCAAATCATTTTCTGTTTAAGTAATCCAATAACATGTTGCTGATACTTTAACATATGAAACTGGCAGTTTAAAGCCCTAATGTCCAAGGTTGCAAAAGTGTAAACCTCCTTACCCCATCTATCCAGCGCCCTGGAGTCTCTATCAGAAGGGGTAGGATTTTTAGCAGGAGAAGCCTTAACGCCCTTGGGCCCCTGAGAAATAGTCTCTGGAACCGCAATAGGATTTTTAAAAAGGAACTTTTGTGACTCAGGGACCCTGTAGTATCTGTCAGGTTTCCTGGGAGCAGGAGGCAGGGAATCAGGGGCCAAACTAGATTCCGAAAAAGCATCATCAACAATATCTAATACAGGAGTAATAGCTAAAGGCCTATGCTGAGGCAGGAGTAAGAAATCCCTGAGCCTCTTTTTTGAATCAGAAAAATCCTGGCTTTCCCAGTGGAAATACTCCCTTAGAGTATGTAAGGTTTCACCAAAAGAAAAATCCTCTGGAGGGGAAGCAGAGGGAATAGAGTCCTCTGCATCAGAATCCTCATAAGTAGATAATGGCAAATCCAGATCATCAGAAGAATCAGAAATTAGAATCCTGGTCAGAAGATTCATAAACAACTTCAGTTTTAGGCCTCTTAAAAGGGGGGGGGGGTTGGCTACCCCTGATTAGAGTTATTAGATCTTCAGCCATTCTTATAATTTGTTTTTAGGCATAGAGACCTGAGCATGTAGCCTGGGTGTCGTTTTTTAAGCATGGTTTGAGATTTAGGCCTAACTGAAGAAGGAGGCGTCGGTTTAATATGCAAATCAGTAAGCCTGAATACACCCTCAGAAGCCAGTGCCTGCACAGCGGCTCTGGACCCATCCAAGGTAGAGACATCCGTGGGTTCCATAGTTGAAGCACCTCGTGGCACGCCGGACTCCAAATGGGTCTCAGCAGAGGCCTGCGAATCAGAAGTAGCAGGTATCAGGGGCTGCAAAAGCACCTCACTGAGAACCGGCAAACTGGCGACTTGCTTAGGAGAAGCGTCGTCGGCAGTTTTGGACCTCGGCGGCCTGTCTCTGTCTTTATCTTTGCATTTTTTCAGAATCACGGTAGTCGGATGGCTAACCGACGACATTTCTGGATAATTAAACCGAGAACCGAAATATTTATAGAGGCGAAAATATATCAACGACGGATAGTGCGCTGATTAAATAAAGCACAAAACTGACAGCAAGGTACGTTGTGGTCAGGGCCTAGGCATTTGCTTTCCACAAGTAATGCAATTATTAACTTTTATTGACATTGGTAAGGAGCAAGAAAAAGTTTCCCCAATGGGGTACTTGGCTTTAGTTGAAGACTTCGGTTCTGAAACTCGAAAACAAAAATTTCAGGAGTCGGCCGACCGGCACTTGCGAACTGCTTCTGCTTTGGGCACCGCACGGCAAGAAAGACTGATGTAATGGCATCGGCTGCATGTTTTATACCACTGATCACCTGACGTCATGGAAGAAGGGACAGTAACCAACGCAGGACCCAAGACTTTGTTAATCAGGCCGACTGAGGGCTACCTGTAAGCAGATAACCCAAATGTAATGACTGCAACAGTGAAACACAAAGATCATCAGCTATACTGACAGTGGTTTTAGAAGTCTGTAGTTGGAAAGGGGTTCTTTGACTGTTTGTTTGCTAGATTTAAACACCATGCCCATTGGAAATGATAGGCTTTTGATATCCAAACTGGATGAGATATGGGATAGATATTGGGACCACAGAACTCACAAGTCAGTGGGGTCTCATATGGAAACTGAATCTGCCATGAGGCTTATAGCCTTGTGGTAGGTCTGTGTTGCAACAGACAGAGCAGAATGAATAAAAAGTGATAACATACTGGAACAGAACCCAGGTGTAAGGAAGGAAATGTCGGCACTTTAAATGCCAAGTGCTGAAAAGACATCCAAAAACACAGGAGAACAGCAAATCTCGAAAATCATTCTTCTCCTTAAAACTTCTTTTTGCAGGGTGGCAAGCCACTCCACACACCTTATGTGGAGAGGTAAGCCCCCCACAACCGCAAACTTATATATGCCAACTCCAAGATCACCATATTTCAGAGAGAAGAGAATATTCAAAGAAATAGAAGCTTACGCTTAGTACAGTATATGCAAGTCTGATCTTTCAGTCATTCAGGCTCCACATTTTGGGACTTGCTCTAGCAGGTCCCAGCATTTCAAATGGTTACCAAGAAAAACCCTGACAAATGGTAGTTTCCAAAGTGTAGTCCATGAAAATGAGTATATGAGCTGGAATCTAATGCCACTTGGGAGGCTGTCTCTCCAAAGGAAGTGACCACACTGAGCAAAAGCTCCTTTCTGCAAACCAGCTCATTCTGAAATGGAACAGTAAAGCAGACAGTCCTCCACCTCCGCGAAAAGTCTTGATAACCTTCGGTCTTTGATGGGATACAACTACTGAAATGGACTCAAACACCCTGAAGACTGAAATGAAGGCAAAAGGAAGTACTCTCAGCTAACACCACCTGGCTCTGTTCCAAAACAGCAGAAACGTCCTCAATTCCTTAGTGGTCATAATGTGGTGATAGGTGTCTGAGGCACAAAAATCACATTTCGTCTTCTTCATACAAGTATAGAAGGCTAGAATGCAGCATGACTTTTCACAAGATTTCTTTAGGGATAAAGAAGTTTGAGCCACAGTGTTGTAGAATGAGCATGAAGTCCTTCAACAACAGAAGAGTATCACAGATACTTCTGACACCACTCTGGTTAAAGTGCAAGATACAAAACAAAAACAGACTCAATTGAAAATGCATTCTGCATGGTGACAGAATGGAAAGGTTTGATATTTGGTCACTGTTGCAGAAGGATTAAATAGTGTCTGGAACCTAAAGGCACAGCATCAGCGCCACCAAACACATAGACTGCAGGTACCTTTGCCACCAAACACACAGACTGCAGGTACCTTTGCCACCAAACACACAGACTGCAGGTACCTTTGCCACCAAACACACAGACTGCAGGTACCTTTGTCACCAAACACAGACTGCAGGTACCTTTGCCACCAAACACAGACTGCAGGTACCTTTGCCACCAAACACAGACTGTAGGTACTTTTGCCACCAAACACATAGACTGCAGGTACCTTTGCCACCAAACACATAGACTGCAGGTACCTTTGCCACCAAACACATAGACTGCAGGTACCTTTGCTGTATTTTTTAAACCTGACCTAACCAAAACAATAAGCTGCATGCCAGGTTTGAGGATGCATCATGCTACTAACAAACTGCAAGACAGTATGAAGGGAGGGTGTTCTCTCCCCCAGAGGTGTGACTAGAGGAGTCTAGGGCTACCTCTGGCCTGTCTTGTCTTTGTAGTGGTGATGGGTAGGCATTAAGTATCACACTTACTGCTTCGAGTGGAGAAGTAAAGTGCATCATCTGGGGGTCTGCAACCATTGCTGCAACAACAAATATCTCTGCGTTTGGGAGCTTGCTGCAATTCTGAGTACTGCAGTTATGAGGCATGAAGGGCGCCTCTAACAGCTACATGATGGCAGTCTGGTCCTCAGTTCCTCTCATGCAAATGACCAAATCCCTATGATGGTACTAAGGCTTTCTATCTTGAAAGAAATGGAGCATGCCCAATAAATAATCCTGTTATGATAGCACTACTACACAACGGGAATGGGATAAAGAAGGAGCTAAACAGAGAGAGGAGAACCAAAGATAACTTACAGTGGTACCAAACAAAACTGCTACCAGCATCGGAAACACCTACTGCACTGTAGAAATGCTGAAAGGAAAAGCAAACATAACACCTGCATGTTTAAATAATGGGCAAACTACACACTGCTGATGGCAGGACAATAAAAAGAAATCTTTCCATAACTGCTCTTGCTTTAGCCTTCTTATTGATATCCGAGTTTATCCAATCATGAATGTGGATCATGGTCAATAATGGAGCACACTGCTATCAAACTATGATTTCTCACAAGAATAACGGGTTTGCTCCATCTCCGCCACACAGCAGAGCACACTACTGTCAAACTATGATTTCTCACAAGAATAACGGGTTTGCTCCATCTCCGCCACACAGCTGAGCACACTACTGTCAAACTATGATTTCTCACAAGAATAACGGGTTTGCTCCGTCTCCACTACACAGCAGAGCACACTACTGTCAAACTATGATTTCTCACAAGAATAACGGGTTTGCTCCATCTCCGCCACACAGCAGAGCACACTACTGTCAAACTATGATTTCTCACAAGAATAACGGGTTTGCTCCATCTCCGCCACACAGCAGAGCACACTACTGTCAAACTGACTTCTCACAAGAATAATGGGTTTGCTCCATCTCCGCCACACAGCAGAGCACACTACTGTCAAACTATGATTTCTCACAAGAATAACGGGTTTGCTCCATCTCCGCCACACAGCAGAGCACATTACTGTCAAACTGAATTCTCACAAGAATAACGGGTTTGCTCCATCTCCGCCACACAGCAGAGCACACTACTGTCAAACTATGATTTTTCAGAAGAATAACGGGTTTGCTCTGTCTCCACTACACAGCAGAGCACATTACTGTCAAACTGACTTCTCCGAAGAATAACGGGTTTGCTCCATCTCCGCCACACAGCAGAGCACACTACTGTCAAACTATGATTTTTCAGAAGAATAACGGGTTTGCTCTGTCTCCACTACACAGGACAGTATCTGACAAAACAGAGTATATCTGAATGCTACAACCCACCATCTAGGTACAGATGTTTGTACTTTTACTCTACTAGAAATAAATGTACCGCAGTATGCAGCAAAGTACCATTAACTCTAAAACACAGCAATTAGTCTTCAAATAAAATATATTACCATAAAATAACTATTCTCGAGAGTTGGAAATGTGAAGATAAATGGAAATTGCTGGAGCAAAGGGACTGTTAAAATGATATGTAATGGGGCTGTAAACAATTAAAACTGGAATTAGATTCTGTGTTGCATAAATACTGCCAAAGGGCACTGTCATTTACTGGCACCAATATTAGGAAACACTAAGTATCTGCTAAATTATATTCCTAATTCCATTCTCAAGACCACTGACATCATTAATTTTGAGAAGTTAAATGAATGTCTTGCAAAAAAAGATGATACAAATGAATTACGTAACAGCTAGGATCAGCTATGTGGATATTGGTACAGGAAAAGGAAAATATTCACCTAGTAAACACAACCACAACTCAGAAAAGACAAAAGGAAAACAGAAAAAATGTTTGAAAATAAGGTTCAGGAAAAAAGGATGTAAAAAGCTAAAGCGGGTAAGACCAGGGAAATAAAAGAAAGACCTTTAGATGCACTTTTTTAGTAGTGGCAACACAGAAGAGTAAGGCTATGAAGTGTTACCAGGCTTCTTGCTACAGTGCAGGGTTCAATTCCCTTCCTCTATTTGCCTAACCAGACAATGCTCCCAGGCAAACTCTTAAAAAGACCCATACACAGCAGTGCTCCAACCTAGTACAAAATACAAATAAATAAATGGAGCAAGGAGATATGCAAGTGGAACAATGGTGTGTGTATGTAAAGCTACAATAAGCTGGTGACTAATGTGCATGTCTGTAAATCCTGTTGTAAAATATATGGCTTTGTACTACTTACACACTGCTTACTTCCACATATACATGCATGCATACATATACACGAATCATCCAGCAACCTGGTGAAAAAGCTGAGTAAAATCCACCAAAATAGTTTAAACACACAGCACGGCAGAACTGGAAGGCAATAAAGGATGCACCCCTGTGTCAAGTATCTCAGACCACACCAGTAATTGGAAAACAATTTTAATAAAGAGTAAGCGTTTTCATTTTACAAACAGAAGCTTCATCAGAATAACGATAATTCACCACAAACCACTTTAGTCTACATAACACATCCATTGGTTGAAACAAGCTCAAAAGATGAAACGTCATTGGATAACAGGAATACACACCATATTTAAAACTGATACATAAAAAAATCACTTTTTACATAAAAACATGAATAATCACTGTTAAATGCTGTAACATATATATGTATGTAATAAAATGTTTATTAATATAGCAATAACCCATGCCTGGGTGTGGGTAATGCTGGATTTACCCACTGCTGGTGTGGTTTGGTCACAAGGGCGAAGCCCAAGTGGCCAAACAAAGCCAACCGTGGGTAAATCCAGCATTACCCACACCCAGAAGTGGGTTATTGCTATTATACAATGACATTATTTAAGAAAAAAATAATTACTTTTCTTAAATAATGGCATTGTATAATGCCTCCTTGCTGCCCTTCCGCAGCTGTCTGGTATTCTGCGGCAGTTCTGATGTACTGCGCATGCATATGCCTACGCAGTACATCAGAGCTGTGGGCAAAGGCAACGGAGAAAGCAAGATCTCCGTTGCTTTTTACAAACTGTCTCGCTAAGTTAAAGGAGTTTAACATAGCGAGACAGCTTTAAAAAAGCAACTGCGATTCTCTGTTGCTTTTTAAAAACTGTCTCGCTATGTTAAACTCCTTTAACATAGCGAGACAGTGTGAAGCAACGGAGGATCTTGCTTTCTCCGTTGCTGTAAAAAAAAAAAAAAGAGTTATAGTAATAGAAAAATTCCGGGCGACCGGACCTTTTTCCATTACTATAACTCACGTTTTTGAATGTTAATGGGAGGGTCGTTGTATAATATGTATTTATTAATATACCAAAGCTCTCATCTTTAATGCAGGTAATATGGACACATGATCATTCAACCCGGGACTAGCACATGCATCAAAATCCAATTGCAATACTAGTTCCCGTATTCAAGTTTTGTTTCCCAATCCCCCCTCCCCCCCCGGCAAAAGGTTTAACCTGTTCAGTCACCCCGAACTTAGAATTTGCTTCATGGCATACATTGGTGTATCTGAATAAGGCATTAGTTTCCTTTTCCTGCTGATATCATAAAGATGTTCATATATTCTTTGCTTTAAACATCGTTCACTTTTACTAATGTAATATGCATAACATGAGGTGCAATAAGCCATGTATATTACACCCTTTCAATAACAATTATAATAACCATCTGTAGGAACAAATCTGTTTAAGCTAGGTAAATATAACTGTAGCATTAACCACTATAAAACACTAGGGGCAACTTCCACACCTGAAGGTTCAATTCTTACACCTTACCCCACTAAAATTTTGGTGGGCTATGTTCTCAAACAAATTTTTAAGACTGGCACTTTTCCTATAACTGAACTTTAAGGGATGACTGAACACCTTAAGACTGTTAGGCATAATAGCAAACATATTCCAATATTAAGAAATAATTTATCTTATTTGAGTGGTGTCCTGACTGAACCTGGTAATGAAATAAGTCTCTGTGTCCCTCCCAGTACTAAGAGAACCCACTTGCATGTTAACACCAGCCCCCAATGGCACTACATTGGTGTTAAACTCCTGAGCATTAATCAACGGAATATATTTAATACCCCATCCCGTCATAATCTCCTGTTTAATAGGCTCAATTAATGATTTAGGATATTCTCCAAATATAAATAAGTCCTCTATAAAATCTAACTCTCCAGTCAAAGCTTCTCTGCATGAAGTCATATGGGCAGCCCAGACCATCTCTCCTTTAACAATATTTTTCTTCTGAAAATGAGGGTGATTGCTCTAGTAGTGCAAATATGAATTAGTAAAATGTTCTTTCCTGAAAAGTCTAGAACAAATTTCCGATTTACTTCATCTTTTACAATCTGTACATCCAAATATTGAATGTTAGAGCTGCCAATATGACGAGTAAATGATAGGAAGTCAGTAGTCATCCTTGTGTAGTCCATAAAGTTTTCCACATATTCAACTGGACTCTGCCACACTATTAATATATCATCCAGGAAACAATAATAAGCTTTAATATATTTATAATAATCCGAATTGAATGCACAGTGTTTTTCCCAGTACAAGAGTTGTATTTACATAGCTTAAACAGATTTGTTCCTACAGATGGTCATTGTAATTGCTATTCAAAGGGTGTAATATACATGGCTTATTGCACCTCATGTTATGCATATTAAGTTGGTAAAACTGAACCATGTTTAAAGCAAACAGTATATGAACAAGTACAAATATGACTCTGTCATAGTCCATATTGGTGTGAATGACTGAAGACGTACCTCCCTGGATTACATGAAAAGAGACATGGAGGAGCTCTCGGATCTTGTAGCCCAGGCAGGTATGATCCTAGCCCTGCCTAGCATCCTACCATCACCCAGAATGTTACCACAGTACAAGCAGAAAATGCTTGACTTCAACAATTGGCTAAGTTTCTGGTGTCATTCAAAGGGGATCAAGTATCTGTCTGCCTGGGATGACATGATCGACAGACCTCGATGATTTGCCATAGATGGTCTGTATCTGTCACTCCTGGGATTCTGGATACTGGTCAAGGCTCTTGCCACCCCTATAGTGTCTTTTTTAGGCAATGCGCTGAAGACAAATTTACCACCATAACAACTGCAAGCAAATGCAATCTGAGGGTTATGCTACTCAGTGCTAGAAGTCTAAATCTCAAAATGCACTCTCTCGAGTCGAGTTGGTATATTTAAGTAGGGGGGGGTGTGGGGGGTTGCAGGGGGACTTGCCCCCTGCAAATGCTTTATTTTAGTTAATGTTTTTTTTTCCACTTTTAAATTTCAAGATACACAAATCTTGATGTTTTGAGTTTGGTATCTCAAAATTCAAGATTTTGGTATTTCAGGATTTAAAAGTGGACCCATCACAAGATATACTGATTTGTTCACACATACACACACATACTGACACTGTCCCGGACAACCCACGTCTGTCATAAGGTGTACTAATTCTCACACACACACACACACACACACACACACACACACACACACACACATGCTAATTCATCTACGACATGTTCGAGCTATTGGAGGAAACAAGGTCACTTGGGAAAACAAAAAATAAACCAGGAACTCAAGCAGATGCCACAAATAAAAACCAAAGCCAAGAACTCGAGCAGAGCCAGAGCTGTGAAATGGCAATGCTACTGACTGCACTACTGTGCTAATGAGCAGACACTTCCATACACATCCTGCACCTGCCAAACCACGGATGGGCACTAGTGTGCAATGCTACTGACTGCACTACTGTGCTAATGAGCAGACACTTCCATACACATCCTGCACCTGCCAAACCACGGATGGGCACTAGTGTGCAATGCTACTGACTGCACTACTGTGCTAATGAGCAGACACTTCCATACACATCCTGCACCTGCCAAACCACGGATGGGCACTAGTGTGCAATGCTACTGACTGCACTACTGTGCTAATGAGCAGACACATACACATCCTGCACCTGCCAAACCACGGATGGGCACTAGTGTGAAATGCTACTGACTGCACTACTGTGCTAATGAGCAGACACTTCCATACACATCCTGCACCTGCCAAACCACAGATGGGCACTAGTGTGCAATGCTACTGACTGCACTACTGTGCTAATGAGCAGACACATACACATCCTGCACCTGCCAAACCACGGATGGGCACTAGTGTGCAATGCTAATGTTTTTGATGGAAATCGAAACAAATTATGACCTCATTGTTCTTAAATACACTACACCTTCACATACACAAGTATGACTCACAGCAATACTTGTTTTTTGCTGATTTTAGCAAGTGCAACAAACTGTGTGACTTGATTTCTGGCACAACAGATCAGTGGCTGCTGTTTAGCAGTGATTAAATCGCAGCACAGGTTAAGTAACTTTTATCCACTGACAGCCACCATACCTATCAAATGCAGTGACTTTACTGTGTACACCTGAGAAGCACACCAGATCACTGACTATTATGTACAAGTGATCAAATAACAGCAGGAGTACGTCTACCCACAGACAGCTTCCATGCTCATCAGTTACAGACTCTTTACTGAATGTGTACATCTCAGATCTCTAACTTGATAAATAAGCTATTGTAAAGGTCATAGTAATTTGCTGTGATTATTGTTTGCTTTTGTGAAACAAATAATCCATCTCACTTCACACAAATGTCATGTAATGCATTTCATCTATACTCCACACACAGTAGCCACACATTAAAGTATTCAATCCTCAGAACATCATAGTGTGACAGTGCTACACAAATACAATTCTGAGAGCATCATGGTGGGATAGTGCTACTGGCTTCAATTTCCAGGGTAGCATAGCATCACAGTACTGCACAAGTGCAATCCATAATCCACAAAGTACCATCGTGTAATGGCGCTACCAGGTTCAACATCCAGGATATTACAATATTAAATAAAGATTAAACCTCACAACATTATGGTGTGACAGTGCTACACAGATTAAATTCTTGCAGCATTATGTGGGTTTAGTATCTACAGCATCAGAGCTTGGCATTACTACATACTTGTAACTCTTAGGGTTTCATGGTATGACAATGCTACACAGGGTTTCATGGTATGACAATGCTACACAGGTTCAATCCCCACAGCATCATGGTGCAACAGCACCACATATGTCCCAACATCCACAGCATCACAGCATGCCAGTATCACACATTTATAACCCCTAGAGTGTCATGGTGCAATAGTCTTGCACAAGTGTAATCTCTGCAGCATCACAGTGTGACAGAAATACATATGTATAACTGTCCTTGCACCATCGTGGGCAGTATTATGTAAGCTTGATACCTGCAGCATCATGGTGTGACAATTCTGCTAGGTTCAATAACCAGGGTACCATACCATGACACTACTAAATAAATCACATCTTTCAAAGTATAATGGTGCAACAGCATTACATGTCACACTATGATGTTCTGAAGATTGAATACTTCAATATGTTTGTGCGGAGTACAGATGAAATGCATTACACAGTATTTGTGTGAAGTGAGAAGGATTACCTTTAATCTTTTTCACAAAAACAACTTCCCCACAGCATTGACATATCATAATAGTAAATACGTATTATTCACAAGAGTATCACACTCTGTCATGAGTTCAACTTCACTTTAATTACACATTTATAATTAATCATGTGTACAAAAAAGTAAAAACAATAGATACGTAAAAATCATTTAAATCAAATCTACAATACAAGAAAAGGAAAAGGCGTACCAAGTTGATGTAAACTGTATTTGTTAATTTGAATCATACTAGCTTGGTCTTGGAATTTATTTGAGTAGTAGTTCTCTGAAAGAGTTTGGGTTAGAAAGATGATATCTCTTGGGATGTTGGCTTGTTTTATGATTTTGTAGATAGTTATTGTATTGCTTGTCACACAATGTAGCATCCTGTGAGCATAGTGTTGAGCTAGTGAAATGAACAGGAGAAATTCTCCATATAGGTTACCATTGGAGTGGTATTGTAACTTTTACCCATGACCGTTTTTATTTGTATCTGAACAGACTTTCAGTACTTTAATTCTCTGTGTGTTTAGTTAGTTGATATTGGCCATTTTCTATTTACAGCTCATAGGTCTTGTTGGCAAGAGAAGAGAACTGCTGTTGCATGACCCTTGGCCACTTATTTATGGGGACTCTTACCATTCAGCATTATTTAGATGCTTGTTGGGATCCTGGGATGAGTCCTCCTTTTAGAGGAAAGAAGTTATATGCCTTACTCATTCAGGACAGAATTTTTTTTCTGTACACGTCTGGTTCACAATTGGACAGTTTCTTTGTTATAGTAAGGCTTTGTTTATAGTGATGTGTTAAGATGACTAGCTTTTGTAGCAGATTTTCTAATTGTGAGGTGCGTGTGTGTACTTGTATGCTAACTCTAACACCAACTTAGAAAAAAACTCTTTTTAAATTAACATTTTCTCCCCTTGCTGGTACACTGCTTTTTTGCATCTGCCTGCTTACTGAATTGGACTGTGGCTTTGGGAAGCATTCTCCACAGGATTGAAGTGAGATCTAAGGAATTTGTCTTTGAGAGAAATACATCTAAGTGCTGTATTTGCAGAAATAGTTTCTCTTTTTGCAGTCATAAATAGCATGTTGAAGGCTCACTTTGTATGAGGTTGTGTTTTCAAGTCAGTTTTCCTTCTTGGGCACTGAGATGTACCAGTGAGCTTCTAGAAGAATGCCCCCCTTTTCAGTTAAAAGAAAGCACAGGCTGCATAAACAACCCAATGTCTGTCAATCCTCCAACTCCTCATCCTCTCTGGTTTTGAGGTTAGTTGAGACACGGGCCCTTCCATTTAGTAGTGCTAATTTAAATTGTAGAGATGTTCATTTCTTTATTTCAGTTTTTGAAATTCAGAGCAAGATTTCTGATTTTGTTTTGTAAAAACAGATATTTGATTTTATAGTCTAATCCTGTGATGTTGAGACCAGTTGGGAATTTAATTTAGTTGCTGTTGACCTCTGCCCATCCAGTGTTCAAGTTTTTTGAAGGGTTAGGAATGATCTCAGCTTCATGTAGATGGAGAGCCTATTCCATAGGGTGGGGATCCTTTGAGACATAACTATCTCTTCATGTTCTCTCTCTTGTCACAGGCCAAGCTTATGTCCTTGGATCTAGTGTTTCTGGTGCTATTTTTTTTTTGGGTCAGTTGTGCAAGAAATCCATCAGAGCTGCATCTAAGGATGGCTTGCATCCTAGGCATAGATTATCCGTCATTAACCTGGGAGATGGAGTACAGTGTTAGGGCCTTAAGGTGATCTGTGTAGGACGGGGTATTCTTACCCTAGATCATCCTAGTGAGGAACCTTTTTATGGGCTTTCCAATTGTTGCAGTTGTTTGCTTGGGTATCTACCAAAGGGAAAAATTGTACTCTGTGTCTGTTAAGGGCTTAGTAGCGTGGTAATGCAACTTCCTGGATCTGGATGTCAAAAACTCGAGTTGTCTGAGCATTCTTTGTTACTGGGAACTTTGACTCCTGCATTTGTCTCAGCGTAGATATTTCCAGAATCCCCCCTCTGTAGTCAGCTTTCATGCTGTCCAGTGTGAGCATAGGTTGAGCGTTTCCGGAGTTGCTGTTCAAGACTTGTGGTGTTTGCGCTGATGTGATCTCCATCAGAGCTAGAGACATGGTTATCCTAATGCCAGTAGTGAATACTTACCTGGTTCCTTGATGGTAGTATTCTGCTTAACCACTTGCATTTACAGTGTTATAAAGTGCTTGCCTGAATTTGTACAGCTTCCACTATAACAACTTCACAAAACAGAAGTTTCAGAGTACAGGGATTATTTATGTGCTCTTCCAAAATGTGTTTTATCTACTGAAATGCAGGAAATTCACAGACTGGTTACAAAAGGAAAACTGGTGCCAGAGCCATGGCCTTAAACTCAACGCCAAAAAGTGTATAGTCATACCCTTTGGGAAAAATAAAAGTGCCCACAAATTACCACATAGCTGGTAATCCATTAAGTACAGAAGAAGTAATTAGGAACCTAGGGACCCAAGTTGACAGTAACCTCTCGTTCGACACTCACATTGCCAAAGTGGTTAGAAAGACCTTCTATATTGCCCACCTTATCATAAAGGGATTCACATCTAGATCGGGAGAGGTCATTGTGCCCCTTTACTCTTCCCTCATCAGGCCCATAATTGAGTACAATGCCCCATTTGGGATGTACCTTACCCGACATCTGCAGCAATTGGAAAGACCCCAAAAGTACCTTACCAAGAGGATCAAGGGACTCAAACATATGCTGCCCGGCTAAAGAAACTCCAGCTCTACTCAGTAGCATACCGCCTACTCATAGGCGATCTATGCCTGATGTACAAGGCCATGTCCAACCTGGAATTAATGGACATGCTCCACCTCAGAAAATCCAAATCCACCAGAGCTACGCGAGCGAGAGATTTGAACCTCAGCACAGAAATAAATAGGACATGCTGGAGGGACAGATTCATAACCCAAAGGCTCCCTTCACTCTGGAATAAAATCCCAGTCCATGTTAGGCAGAGACCCTCACTGACTCTCTTCAAAAGAAATCTTGACGAGTGGATGGGAGATCGTAGGTTTACCCAGAGGGTCACTTCTGTGTCACTGCTAGACAGAGGTACAGTAAACTAAACCTTAAAATGGGCACAGTATACTCATTCCAAGGGGCGGTGAAAGCCAAACACACTCTGGCTAGGCTTGTAAATGCCCTAGGGCAGATAGCGTAGTATGAACCTATGAACCTAAGTTGTGCAAGACTTGACAGAAAAATGTAGCACAGCTAAAGCAAGATACTTCATGTGTATACAAGTCTGAGCATACGTTAAATATAGTACTACAATCATGTTAAGAAACAGCTTAAGTATGTAGTACTAAAACTGTTCAATCCCTAAAGCATCATGGTATGACAGTATTATAAAGATTCAACATCCAGAGCAACAAGGTGTGACATTACTAACAAAGCTTCAACACCGACAGAGTGACACTCCTACACACATGTAACCTCACAGCATCACATCATCATGCTGTGATAGAGATACACAAGCGTGACACTTCTACATATGTATCTGCTCAGCATCATGATGTGATAGTCCACAAAAATTGGTAGGCCAAAAAAAGCCATAAAGATAATAGAGTGGACCGCTGAGGATAAGAAAGAAATTAAGTATTGTCACTGTTATACAAGAAGCCCAGAATTTCTAGCCAGAAGATGCACAAAAATATTAAGACAGAAATTAGAGGAAAGAAAAATACTTGAACAAGAAAAACTGACAGAAGCTTATGAAAAACATTACATAGACCAAGAAACCTTAGGACGTTTGGAAAAAGAAACAACTGAGGAAGTGCGAAAATATAAAGAACAAAATCTAGAGATTTTTGAAAGGTATAAAAAATGAAATATGGACATGGGAAAGAAAAAGAGATCTAATATGGTGCAATATTAATGTAAAGGAGAAAGACAAATTAATCCATACAAAAAAAAAAAAAAAAAAAAAAAAACAGACACAGGCAAATGTATCCAGATATGGAATATTTCACAACAAGATCACAGAGAGGGAATGTAGAACAGAAGATTAGTAAAGTAGAAGTTAAACAAACAGAAGTTGAAGTTCCGCAATACCTGTGAAGTGAAGGATTTAGTGTAGAAAGTCTGAAGACAGGTTATATCACAGCACAATGGAACAACCGTTCCCCCACGTAAGGAGAATCAGGAGGAGCAGGTGACGTCCGAAGAAGAAATACGGACGCAGGAAAGAAAAAGAGATTTAATATGGTGCAATATCTATGCAAAGGAGAACACAAAAATAATCAATACAAAAAGAGCAGCACCAAAGATACTTGAAGAGAAATATAGGCAAAGGCATTCAGATATGGACAATTTTACAATACAAAAAATAAGAAAACCAAGAGGAAGAGTAGGATTAGTAATGGAAAAGTTAAAGAAATAAAAACTGAGGTTATGGATTACCTGTGAAGTGAAGGATTTAGTGTAGAAAATCTAACTTTGATAACATCACTGCAGTACAGTGCAATGGGTCCCCAAATTAAGGACAAACCAGTGGAGCAGAACACATCTGATAAGTTGCCATATGAGGATACTTTGAAGCTTCCCACAGGAAATCAGTACAAAAGTTCAGTCGAGTTACACAGAAGGGAAGGAACAGGAAACTGTGGCAACCCTGACACACTCAACATTGTGAAGTAACACGCCAGTGAGTTCCCATATGAAACGGTAACGAATGACAGAATGAATCTGAAGAGAATGGGGCACAGGAACATGCTCTGGAACTTTCTACAGAATGCCCGCAGGAAATGGAGAAGAAAGAAAGTGCCCTCAGTTTAGAAGAAAATGATCTAAGAGAAGAGTTGATTGATTTAATAGAGATGGACAGACATATTAAGATCAATGAAAGAAATAGACTACAGAAAGTAAATAAAAAAAGTAAGTCTGATAAAAGAAATGAACATAGTAATTAGGACTGCTCATAGAGATTCATGCAATATAACAAAATAAATAGGATATATTACTGTGCAGTTAAATTAATAACAGATAAAGCCTTACCACAAAAATGCAGGGCAGTAAGGGAAAGGAAGGGGAGAAATCAAATGTCATCATGGAAGTATCGAACAGAGAAAACTATAAAGCAATTAAGACATGAGGTGTCACCTTTAGAGTACAGAAGAGGGAACAGATCAACAAAAATACTCAGAAAGATAGATGTGATAAAAGCAATGCTCAGTATTAGAACAGATCAGGATTTATCATGCACTATTGCAAATAATAAACTAAAGATATCAGCACAGGCAGAACAACTTAGAAGTTATGCTGATAAATAAAAAGGAAAAGTACAAAATAAGCAACTTACTGATGACCCCAAAAATATTTGTAGAGAATTGGGAAACAAGGGAAAAAGGAACTAAAAGAACACCAAAAAAGAAATAGATACATTTTGGAGAAATATCTATGAAGATCCTGCGGAATATAACATTGCCAAATGGATAGAAGAGTGAAGAAAGAATAAGAAGTTCAAATGTACAGGACATGAAATTTAATGAAGTAACGACCACAGAGATTGAAACACAATTAAGAAAAGCTCCTAATTGGAAAACCCCAGATCCAGATGCAGTACCTAAATTCTGGCTAAAAGTATCATCTTTACATGAATATTTAGCCATGAACAACAACTATTTGTATGAGAAGCTCAGACATCAACCCGGTTAACAGGAAAACCAATGCTCCTACTTAAGAGTGAACGTGCAAGCTATCCTAAAAAATTATAGACCAATAACTTGCCTTCTAATGACGAATAAACTACATACTGGAATTGATGCCGACAGAGTTTAGAGTCACTTAGAAGAAAACTCAATCAGGGCAACAGAACAAAACGATAACAAAAGAAAGTCATATGGAAAAAAGGATCATTTGTTGTTAAAGTCATAATGGGAAACTGTACAAAGGGGAAGAATCCAAGTGTGGCATGGATCGACTATAAAAATAAATTTGACAGTATCCCACATTAATGGATAAAAGAGTGCTTAAAAATGTATAAGATACACCCTGCACTGATGGATTACATTACAGTGACCATGAAACAGTGGCAAACCATTTTGCAGCTAAGCCATGATAAAAGACAAATTATTATTCCAGGGATAAAAATTCAAAGGGGGGCGTATTCCAGGGTGACTGTCACTGCTGCTCTTTTGTCTTGCCCTTAAGGCATTATGCTCACTACTTACCAGATTATGTCATGGCTACAATTTGGCTCACTGAAAATAACAAAGTGTAAAGATTTATCTTCTTTTTGTAGATGATTTAAAAAGTACAGTTGTGTACACATACCATAAAAATATATGTTCTAGTGTATTCGCTGTTGCAGTCATCACATTTGGGTTATCTGCCTGCAGGTAGCCCTCAGTCGGCCTGACTACCAGAGTCTTGGGATTTCTGCGTCGGATACTGTCACTTCTTCCATGACGTCAGGTCGTCAGGGGTAGAAAACATGCAGCGGACGCAGTTACATCAGTTTTTCTTGTCCCAGATGTCAGGATCCCCCAAAATAGGAAGCAATTACATGGTGTGATCCCCCCCCCCAGCAAAAAGCAAATACCAAATAAGATATGGCCAAACAAAAAGGATAGGTAGAAGTATAGAGAAGTCAGGGGGCTGGACGGAGGGTAACCAGGACTGCAACAGTGAATACACTCGAACATCTACAGTTATGATAAGTGTACACAACTGTACTATGTTCTCCTTGTTTCACTGTTGCAGTCATCACATTTGGGTTGATTCGCAAAGCTGAGGATGGGTGGAGGCAGTCAAGAAGCATTAGGGCTGGCAATAAGGCCCTGTAAGGCTGCCGTGGCAAATCCAGCTCTGGATTTAGAAAAGACAGGTAAGTGGTAATGCTTGGTGAAGGTGTGTACAGAACTCCAGGTTGCAGCTTCCAGGATGTCCCCTGGTAGGGACTCCCCTGAGAAATGCTGTAGAGGTTGATGTAGCCCTAGTGGAATGTGTTTTGATCCCCTGTGGGGTAGGTTTCCCATGGTGTTTGTAGCAGAAATGGATGCAGTGTGCTATCCATTTAGAAATGATTTGCTTTGAAATGGCCTTGCCCTCTGCCCCCTGTAGCAAAGCTGACTAGCAGCTGGTCAGATTTTCTGAAAGGTTTAGTCCTGTCTGGATAGAACCTAAGCTGCCTGTGCATGTCAAGGGAGTGCAGGATCCTTTCCCCTTTATTCTGAGGCTTAGGGAAAAAAGTTGGCAAATTAATGGATTGGTTTAAAGCCACACTAGATACCACCTTGGGCATAAATGATGGGTTAGTCCTGAGGGAAACCCTGTCCGCATGGAAGATAATGAAGGGTTCCACGGCCATAAGGGCCTGCAATTCAGACACTCTTCTTACTGAAGTGATGGCTAGAAGTAAAGCTGTTTTCCAGGAGAGGAATTTTAACTTTGCTATAGCAGCAGGTTCAAAGGGTTGAAGAGTGAGCTTTTCCAATACAAAGTTAAGGTCCCAGGCTGGAGTAGGAGCTCTCCTGGGGGATCCTAAATTTTTGGCTCCTCTCAGGAACTGTTTGACAAGAGGATGAGAGATGAGGGGTGGCTCAGTATTACAATGAGCTGAGATGGCAGAGGCATGAATTTTAATAGAAGAGAAGGATAGGTCTTTGTGGAGCATTTCTGTCAAGTAATCTAGTATATGAGGTAAGCTAGGCACAGTTGTGTCCATTCCCTGAGACTGGCTCCAAGAACAGTATCTTTTCCACTTATTCGAATAGGATTTTCTAGTACTAGGCCTCCTTGCCTCAAGGATGACATCCAGCACCTGTTTACTGAGGGTTGCTGGTGATGAATTCAGTGGATAAGTCAGGCTGCTAGGTTCAGGGTCTGTAGCTGAGGATGCAAAATCTGGCCCTCCTGCTGGGATAGCAGGGAAGAGGTCTGAGGCAGGTGCCATGGTGGCACTACTGTCAGACTTAGCAAAAGTAGGTACCAGTGCTGGCATGGACAGTCTGGTGCAATCAGGATTGCCCTTGGCTTGTCCTGTTTGATCTTTAGTAGAACCTTCAAGAGGAGGGGCAGAGGGGGAAAGGCATAGATTGAGAGGTTTTCTCATGTGAAGGACAGGGAATCCACTTTCCATGCTTGGCTGTGGGTAATTCTGGTGCAATATTTGTTCAATTGATAGTTCTGAGGGGAAGCAAAGAGGTCCACCTCTGGTGCTCCCCCACCTGGGGATCAGAAGCTTGAATATTTTAAGTTCCAGTTTCCACTCGTGTGGGTCCATTAGACTTCTGCTTAAGTTGCCTGCCAGTGAATTTAGTTTGCCTGGCAGGAATTGAGCTTGCAGGTACCCTTGATTGCTCAAGGCTGTGGTCCACAGAGTCATGGCTAATCTGCAGAGTGGGTAGGAATGGGTTCCTCCCTGCTTGCTTATGTACCACATAACTGTGGTGTTGTCCGTCTTTATCAATAGTTGCCCTGGAAGAATGAGGCGTTTGAAGGCTGTCAGAGAGTTCTGTACAGCTAACATTTCTTTTTGATTGATATGCAGGTGCATTTGCTTTGGGCTCCATTTGCCTTGAATGCACTGACCTGCCATGTGAGCCCCACATGCATAGTCCGATGTGTCTGTTAGGGTTTGGGTGGCAGGGGGTTGAGTGAAAGGGAGTCCCTTGTTGTGGTAGCAGACCTCTGCCCACCAAAGGAACTTTGTCCTTAGGCAAGGAATGATAGGAATCATAATTTCCAGGTCCTGAGAATGTTGACACCAGAGACTTTTTAAGTACCATTGAAGTTTCCTCATATGCAGTCTTGCATATGGAATTAGTAGAATGCAAGAGGCCATGAACCCTAGGGCTTGCAGTATTTTTCTTGCAGACAGTTGGGTTTTGGTGGCCAGTAGATTAAAGTAGTTTGTCAAATCAATTTGTTTTCTGGAGTGAGGAATGCAATCTGGGAAGCTGTGTTCAAGCTTGCTCCCAGGAATATAATATGTTGCCTGGGTACCAGATGTGATTTATTTTCGTTGATGGTGTACCCCAGTGAAGTTAAAAGTCTCTTTACAAATGTCAGGTGCTGTAGTACCAATTCCTGACTGTCCGCCTGAATCAGGCAATCGTCCAAATATGGGTAAATTTGAATTTTTCTCTGCCTGAAATATGCAATGGCTGGAGCTAGGCATTTTGTGAATACCCTGGGCACAGTAGATAAGCCAAAGGGAAGTGCAGAGAACTGATAGTGCATACAGCCTGCTCTGAAATGTAGACATTTCCTGCAAGATTCCCTTATGGAGATGTGCAGACAAGCTTCTTTTAAGTCTAGGGTGGATAGGCAGGAGTCCTTGGCTAGCATAGGAAGCAGCTGTTGCAGAGTAAGCATTTTGAACCTTGGAACCACCAGGAAGGTGTTGACAATAGACAGATCCAGGCTAGGGCGCCAAGAGTTTTCTTTTCTGGGTACCAGAAACAGTCTAGAGTAAAAAACATGTCTCCTTTGCTCTGATGGGACAGGTTGAATAGCCTTGATACTGAGAAGAAAAAGTACTTGCTTTTGGACCTCTACCCACTGGTTTGGGAGGAGGTCTGGCCATGTGCTTGGGGTTGGCAGTGAGTAGAAGTAGAAACTGAATCCCTGGGATACAATGTTCAAGACCCATCTGTCCTGGGTGATGTATTCCCAGTTTTTTGCATGCAGGGCAAGTTTTCCTCCTAAGGGTGCAAGTACTTGGGCAAGGCTTGGAAGAGTTAAGGATAAGTCACTGTGAGATTTTACCGTAGGATGATGGCTTACTACTCCCCGTTTTAGAGGTGGAAGCACTCCATTGCTTAGATCTCTGCACACCCTGAGACTGTAATCTTGGTGGTCTGCTCCCCCTGGGTTTGGACTGAGAAGGTCTGGGAGGGACTGGAAAAGACCAGTTTTTAGAAGGCCAATGCCTACTGAATCTAGGCAGCTGTACCTGTAGGAAATCTTTAACAGTTTGCATAGATTTAGCTTTTTCCTCCATCTTTTTGAGGACCTCTTCTGCTTTACTGCCAAACAGGCATTCTTGGTTTAATGGTGCATCTAGTAATTTTGCTTTGATATGGTCTGGCAAGATTTGTTCCTTAAGCCAAGCATGCCTTCTAAGAACAGACTCAGTGGCAGCAGCCCTGCAAGATGCTTCCAAGGCATCAAAACCACATTGCAAAGTATGTTTTCCAACTTGGTTAGCAGAATGCATTAACTCTTGTAAATCTTTATGTTCTGCACAATCAGGAATCATTTTCTGTTTAATTAGCCCCATAATATGTTGCTGATACTTTAGCATATGAAACTGGCAATTTAAAGCCCTGATGGCAAGAGTAGCAGAGGTGTATACCGTCTTACCCCATCTGTCTAAAGCCCTAGAGTCCCTGTCTGAAGGGGTAGGGCTTTTGGCTGTTGTAGCCTTAATGAGTTTAGGTCCCTGGGAAATGGTCTCTGAATCCACAGTAGGATTCTTAAAGAGGAATTTATTGGAGTCAGGTACTCCGTAGTACCTGTCAGGTTTCCTGGGAGCTGGAGGCAAAGTATCAGGGGTAAGGCTGGATTCCAAGAAGACATCATCTGAGGTCTGTGCTGAGGCAATTTTAAAAATTACACGAGTCTCTTTTTGGACTGTGGGTAGTCCTGGCACTCCCAGTGGAAATGCTCTCTCAGGGTATGCAGGGTTTCACCAAAGGAAAAACTTCTGGTGGGGAAGCAGAGAGAATGGAATCCTCTGCATCAGAATCCTCATAGGTAGATAAGGGTGTGTTCCTGGTAATCAGATGGATCAGAGTCAACAGAGTCATGATCTGAAGACTCAGAAGGAAAATAATTTCTTGGTCTTTTTGAGGGAGAAGGCTGGCTTCCCCTAATTAAAGTAATAAGATCTTCAGCCATTCTAAGCATTTGTTTCTGAAGCACATGGGCCTGAGAATGCGCTTTGGTCGCAGGTTTCCTAGGCATAGTGCAAATTGGTATTTTTGGTTTGAAACAAAGTCATTGGTTTAATATGAAAATCAGAAGGCCTGAATAGACCCTCAGAAGCCAGTGCCTGCACAGCAGCTCCAGACCCATCCAAGGTAGAGAGAGCCACAGGTTTCATAGTCAAAGAAGCATCTCGCGGTACACCAACATCGCGAGACTCCGAATGGGTCTCAGTAGAGGCCTGCGAATCTGTAGGAGCAGGTATCAGGGGCTGCGAAAGCACCTCACTAAGTACCGGCGGACTGGTGACTAGCTTAACGGAAGCATCATCGACAGTTTTGGACCTATGTGGTCTGTCTCTGTCTTTATCCTTACGTTTTTCGGAAGATCAGTAGTCGGATGGATTATCGAAGCCATTTCAGAATACGGAGAATGAGAGAGAAAGAATTTAGTGACAAAAATAGCCCGACGACAAATAGTTCTGGTGTTGAACAGGGCACAAAACCGACAGTGAGGAAAGTCATGGTCTGGGCCTAAACAGGTGATGCAGTAAGAATGAAAATCTCTGTGAGGTATCTGCTTTCCACAGGCAAGACAATTGTTAACTTTTTTCTGACATTGGTTAGAGGAAGAAAAAAGGATCCCCAACGGGGTACTTACCTTTTAGAAGACTTCAGGTCTGAAACTCAAAAAATGAAAATTTCAGGAGGCGGCCGACCGGCACTTGTGAACTGCTTCTGCTTCGGACACTGCACGGCAAGAAAAGCTGATGTAATGGAGTCGGCTGCATGTTTTATACCCCTGACGACCTGATGTCATGGAAGAAGTGACAGCATCTGACGCAGAAATCCCAAGACTCTGGTATTCAGGCAGACTGAGGGGTACCTGCAGGCAGGTAACCCAAATGTGATGACTACAACAGTGAAACATGAAAAACATCTGTATATTCATCAGATGAGAAACTGAAAGCACAACTGCAAGTGGTCAAAACTTTGTCAGATGATACAAGAATGCCATTTGGTCTTGATAAATGTGCAAAAAAAAAATCCCTTTAAAGCAGGAAAGCTCCAACACCAAGAAAACATCAGTTTAGGACAGGAATGTGATACAAAACAACTTGAGCAAGAAGGAGTGTATACATATTTGGAAATTGAAGGATCAACAATAAAACATGAACAAATGCAGTGATGGGAGTAATATATTACAATATGTCATATATTACTGTAATATATTACAATTTCTAGTAACTAGTAATATAACTAGTTACTTTTTCAAATTAGTAACTAGTAATAGCAATATATTACTTTTTTTAGTAACTAGTAACTTAAATGTGCATTACTTTTCAGCTACTTTTGCTTAAACCAGTGGTTCTCACTGTGGGAGATATCACCCCCTAAAGAGTGACTGAAAACTACCGGGGGCCCTATATACTATGGATAGTAATCGGATATTAGGAGGTAGTAGAGACTTTGCAGTGGCAATTTGGATACAAATTTACAACATAAATGTTGGCACAACTCATAGCATGTAGCATTCACAATAGATCACTAGAATTAGTCTGGAGCAAAATGTACTTCATTTTTTAGCAGTGCATGGATGTGAAAGCTAATGATGACCAGACTCCGGCCCTGGCCTGGTACTGTGGGACTCTCACACATCAAAATGCCACCTAACACTGGGACAATTCTAGCCTGCTTGAGATCATATCCTTACCTTGCTGTATAGCAAAAGACATTGGTTCTCCATACCACCGTCAAGCTTTACACCCTATGCCCTAAACCCACTTCACCAAGAAGGACTCTTCGGGTAGATCTATGAGCAGCCAGCTTTTGTCTTGACAATTTTTTGTTATGTTCCATTTAAAATTCTTTTGGGTTTTGATTTTTAGTTAGTGAAAATAGACAAAATGTAAAAGGTTTTTATAGGTCTTGTGCTGCTGGCTGGTTTGGTTTAATTATTATCTGCGACTCTCTAGCTATAAAGACTAGTCTTCTTCTCCTTTCGGCTGTGCCAGTTAGGGACCACCACGGTGGAACATAAGTCTGCAGAAAAAGTGGCAATAGAGTTTTATATTGTTGAGTTTCCAGCCTAGTGCCCAGCCTTCCTCAGAAGGCACACGTATGCATACACACACACACACACACACACACACACACACACACACACACACACACACACACACACACACACACACACACACACACACACACACACACACACACACACACACTCCCCCCTAGGGCCAGTTCAGAATACCTAATCCACCTGCAGCATGTCTTGGAAACATGGGAGGAAACCGGAGCACCCTGAGGAAACCCATGTGAACACAGGGAGTGTAGATCATAATGTGTGTGTTGTACCTTTACAGCCACTGTAGTTTATGGGCATGTGCATACAAGTACTGAGTACGTGCAAGCAGAGTGCCATTTTGTGTAAGCAGCCAGAATGAAAGCATGTATGTGTGTGGCAGTCAGTCAGTTAGCTAGTTTAAGTTTTATGTTCCAGTCATCCATCCAGACGTGTTTATGTGTAATAAACATCTTAAATGAACACACAAGCCTCATTGCCTTATTTGAATACACAAGATGAGCAACATGGTATCAGAATGGGATCCGAAGTCAAAACTTTTTAAAACCATGAGGGCACAGTCAGAAATGGAGGAATATACAAGAGTGGCTCAAACGACTGGCAAACAACTCATAAACAGGTCAGAAAATATTTCCAGTTACTTAAGCTCGTTGAAATAATTTTTTCCTCGATGAATATAAAGCGAAGCATTAAAAACTTTCAAAATGAATTACTGAATAAATAAAATGTTCAAAATTGTGACATGCTGATAAAAATACTTGAAATAATTAAGAAAACATTCAAAACAATATCCGAATCGTATAAAATGTTTTAAAAAGAGAAAACGGCTATATTTTTTCGCAATGTGCTACTTTTTCACATTAACTAAAGTTACCCAAAGTGTCTAACGTATGCAAAGTGTTGGCAGTGTGTGCAGTATCACAGTCTTTTCAAAGAGTACAGTTATTTCAAAGAGTCTGTTGTGCAGTTGAATATAACTACAAGTACCTGTGTTTGACACTTATTTTGCATGGCAGAGGGATTTTGCAGACCTGGTCCACTTGTGTTTGATAATAATATTGCTGAAAATTGGAGGCTGTTCGAGCAAGAATATATTTTCATACAGGCTGATTTTCTTGATGAAGACATACGTACAAAAGCATTTATTCTGTGCAAATTAGCTGGTTCAGAAGCTATTGAGATAGAATGTTCATTTGTGTATGCACCTGCTGTTTATGCAGACGAAGGGGAAAACTGCCATATTGTGGTACAGGCTGAAACACAGGAAGACCATGGGTGCTTAAACCATAAATTTAGAGAAATTTGCAAACCACAAATGAATATTACAATGGAAAGGCACATATCTTACCAAAGAGATCAAAACCATGGTGAAACTTTTGCAGCATATATAACTGACTTGAGAAACAAGGCAAAAACACGCAGATTTGGTGATCTGAGAGATGAGTTGATGAAAGACATGCTTCTGTCTGGTGTTAATAATGATGCAGTGAGAAAGATTTTGCTTTGAGACAGTGATTTAACTTTAAGCAAAGCCACAGAGATTTGTCAGATATACGAGTTTACAGAAAAGCACATGAATATGCTTACGAATGAGAAGAGCATGCTTGTTCCAGCACAAATGTTGATAGTATGCAGCACAAGGTTAAGAGGTAGAGGCCAAAGGGTGTGGCTCCTACAATGAAACCAAGGGCACACACACAGCAAAATCAAAGGGGTGATTTAGCAAAACCCATGATAAACCTCATAGTCAACTGTCACAATTATGGAAGCAGTCACGAACCTAAACGAGAAAAGTGATTAGCTTTTGGTCAGCAATGCCACAGATGTAAAAAGTGGAATAATTTCAGAAAGCTTTGTATACCTAAAGAGGCGCAGTCTTTTATTAAGAGAGAGCATTCCAAGAAGTAAGTTGATAAAGTAGAAAGCTGAAGCTGCGACCCTACATTTTATGTTGATGTAATCTCTCTACTTGAGGAAAAATTAATGTAGTTGATTTGTTGGCAAAGAGTAAAGTTTTTTGTACTGTACTGATTAATGGGACACCTGTAGAGCTCAAAGATGATACTAGTTCAATCAAAGTGCAATGTTATGTCAGCAGAAATGTTTAAGGTAAAAAAACAGGTGAAAAACTTGATTTTGTAAAGTGTGCAAAGCTTGTTGCTGATGGTGGTGAAGAGATTCAAACTGAAGGCTCAGTGGTGCTTTCACAGTTTTCTGCTGGGAACAGCCATGACTTGCAGTTTTCCATAGTCAAACTATACATGCAGTCATTATTAAACCTCAACGATAGTTTGAAAATGAGACTGATTTCATTTAATAAGGAACCCACCATGTAAGCATCAACAACAATGAAGGTTTCACACAGAATATTTTTTCTGAATGTGCTGATATTTTCAAAGACGAGCTTGGCAACTCCCAGTCGTGTACTCCATGAAGTTAGACCACAAGGTAAGCCAAGTTTTCAGACTAACACGAAAGGTTCCAGTAGCAATGGAAGGCAGACTAAAAGCAGAGCTAGACACAATGGTGCATTTGGGAGTAATTTGTCCAGTAGAAAAAACAAATGAATGGGTATCCTCCATGGTAGTAGCTCACAAGAAAAGCTCAAATGACATTCGAATCCAGACTAATAGTCCAGCATAATGTAACAGAGATACGTCAGGTACAACTAACATTGGGTAAGACGGCGATTCAGGTCATAGCCTACTATAGGTCCCCAACCATGTCCCAAGACTCTCACTCCATGTTCCTAAGCACTCTGGAAACTATTAGGGTCCAACCCAACACTGTCATACTAGGGGACTTCAACTATCCCTCCATCAACTGGGAAAACTACTCATGCACCAATACACTGGCCCAATGCTTCCTGGAATTCACCAATTCCAATGCCCTGGACCAGCTCATACTTACCTCCACTAGAGGAAGCAACATCCTTGACCTGGTTATTGCTAACATGGGCAACCATTACTCTACACCAATAGTCAATTCCTCCTTGGTTAGATTCGACCACAAACTAATCACCATGGAAATAGTACAGTTTTGTACCTACCATAAATGTAGATGTCCGAACAGGATAGCATCTGCAGTCCTAACAAATGGGTTGTCCTGTCGTCAGGCAGCCCTTCGGTCGGCCGGATTCCAAAGTCTGGGTCTGGCCTCGGCTGGTGTCGCACTTCACCCGACGTCATCTCTGCTGGTCTTCGGGTATAAAGGCATCAGCCAACGCCATTTTCCTCAGTGTTTCTTGCCCCAGATGCCAGTTGCCCTCTTGGAAAACTAAATTTTGGGTAAATGCCAATGTTTCCAAAAAAAAGGTAGGCAAACACAAAAATAAGCATGTATGTACATATATACAAACAAATACACCATAAGAGATCCCCCCCAGCTAGCTATTAGGAGGGTAAATACCCTAGGAATACCACAGAGGGGAAGGAGGGTGGGTAATCCTGACTGCAGATGCTATCCTGTTCGGACATCTACATTTATGGTAGGTACAAAACTGTACTATGTCCTTCAAGGATGCATCTGCAGTCCTAACAAATAGGTAGAATACCATAGCCAAACTAGGGGAGGAGGAAGTAGAATTATGGTGTAGTTAGGATCCCTTGCAATACAGCAGTGGCAAACCCTGCTCGGGATCTAGAGTATAGAGTTAAGTTATAATGCTTGGCAAATGTATGCACGGAGGTCCAAGTAGCCGCCTCAATAATGTCCTTGGTAGCCACTCCTCGTAAGAAAGCTGTGGTAGTGGCTGTAGCCCTTGTAGAGTGAGGTCTTATGTTCTGTGGAATTGGCTTTCCATGGTAGGAGTAACAGAATCTTATGCAATTTCCTATCCACTTGGAGATTGTCTGTTTGGAAATTGCTTTTCCTTCCCTTCCTGTTGCATAGGCTACTAGAAGCTGGTCAGTTTTTCTATTGCCCTTGGTTCTGTCCAGGTAGTAGCGCAACTGTCTATGTACATCCAAGGTATGCAGCAGTCTTTCCCCCTGTTCTGTGGATTGGGAAAGAAGGTAGGTAGGTGGATTGCCTGGTTTAGAGACACTCTGGATACCACCTTAGGCATAAATGTAGGATTAGTTCTCATGGATACTCTATCTTGATGGAAGATTAGGAAGGGTTGTACTGCCATTAAGGCCTGTAGTTCCGAAACCCTTCTTGCTGAAGTAATTGCCAGTAGGAAAGCAGTTTTCCAGGATAGGTGTTGAAGATCTGCTGTTGCTGCTTGTTCGAATGGAGGGAGTGTCAATTTTCCTAGCACAAAGTTCAAGTCCCATGCTGGTAATGGTGGTTTCCTAGGAGGTTTTACATTCTTGATTCCTCTGAGGAACTGCCTGAGTAGAGGATGTGAGAAGACAGGGGGATCGAAGCTGTATTCTGCAGAAATAGCTGATGCATGTATCTTGATGGAGGAATAGGACAGGCCTGTATGGAGAAGCTCTGCCAAATACTCCAGGATGTTGGCAATATCTATCTTGGACACATCTTTTCCTCTTTCAGTGCTCCAATTGACAAACCTTTTCCATTTCCCTGCATAGTTCCTTCTTGTAGAAGGTCTGCGGGCCTCCAGGATAATGTCTTTAACCCTTTGGGATATATCTGGGTTAGTTGCTGTTATGTAATGTTCCAGGCAGTCAGTTGCAGAGTTTTTAGATTTGGATGCATGATGTTGTAGTCGTTCTGAGTTAACATCAAAGGCATCAGGGGTAGTGTCCACGTTCTCCCCCGAGACATGCTCCTCAGCAATGGATACCAGTGTTGTCTTGGCCAATTCGGAGCTATCAGAATTATCCTTGGACGCTCCTCTTTGATTTTCAGTAGTACCTTGTGCATCAAAGGAAGAGGTGGAAATGCATATGCTGTCAGGCCTTTCCAACTGAAGGATAGAGAGTCCACCTTCCATGCAAGTGGGTGGTATGTCCTTGTGCAGAATTTCTTGAGCTGGTGATTGAGTGGGGATGCGAATAGGTCTATTTGTGGCATTCCCCATTTCTGTGTGATGGCCTTGAAGATGTCCGGGTGTAGCATCCATTCGTGAGCATCCGAGGTTGTTCTGCTTAACATGTCTGCTAGGATGTTTTCTTTTCCCGGTACAAATATTGCCTGTAACTGAATGTTGTAGCTCAGAGCCATATTCCATAGGTCCAGAGTCATTCGGCATAGGGGGTATGAATGAGTGCCTCCCTGTTTGTTGATGTACCACATGACTGTGGTGTTGTCTGTCCTTATCATCAAATGGCCTTCTTTGAGGAATGGTCTGAAATTCTGGATTGCTAGTTTTACTGCCAGCATTTTTTTTTTTATTTATGTGCAGGTGCAGTTGATCTGGGGTCCATAATCCTTGTATGCATTTGTCTAGCATGTGGGCCCCCAACCTAGGTCTGAGGCGTCCGTTGTGATGGTTTGGCTTGCTTGAAAGTTGTGGAAGGGCAAGCCTGGGTTTGACTGGCATGCTTGAGCCCACCATAGGAACTCTTGTTTCAGGCATGGGATTAGTGGTATTTCGGTTTCTAAGCTGTGCCTGTGTTGAGACCATAAATTCTTTAGGTACCACTGTAGTTTTCTCATATGCAGTCTGGCATGGGGACCAGGATTATGCATGATGCCATGAAGCCCAAGGCCTGCAGTACTTTCCTTGCTGTTAGTTTGTTCTGCTTTGTTAATGCCAAGAAGTAAAGAAGTTGTTCTTGTTTTTCTGCAGTTAGGAATGCCATCTGTTTTACTGTGTCCAATTCTGCACCCAAGAATGTTCTTGTTTGGGATGGTATTAGTCTTGACTTTTTTAAATTGACTGTGTATCCCAGGGCTTGTAGTAAGCAAATGACTCTTTGTAAGTCTTTTGTCAGCTTGCTTTTGTTGTCCGCTTGTATCAGGCAGTCGTCCAGGTATGGATAAATTTGGATTCCCTGTAGCCTGCAATGAGCGATTACTGATGCCAGGCATTTTGTGAATACTCTGGGCAGTAGATAAGCCAAAGGGCAATGCTGAGAATTGATAATGCTCTGATCCTGCAAGAAATCTGAGGTATCTTCTGCAATTTGGTCGTATGGGGATGTGCAGGTATGCCTCCTTGAGATCTAGAGTTACCAGCCAACACTCCTTGCCCAGCATGGGAAGAAGTTGCTGTAAGGTCAGCATTTTGAATTTTGGAACAATGATGAATGTGTTTAAGGCGGACAGGTCGAGAATAGATCTCCAACTTTTCTCTTTTCTTGGTACTAGGAAGAGTCTGGAGTAGAATCCTTTGCCCTGTTCTGTTGGTGGTACTCTTTCCACAGCTCTCATCTTTGTTAATTGAGGTATCTGTTTTAGAGCTTCTGTTTTCTGATTTGGAGGTAGGTTTGGCATTCCTCTTTTTACTGGTAAGGTGTGGAAATGAAACCTGTAGCCTTGGTCTATAGTCTGCAAAATCCACTTGTCTTTTGTGATATAGTGCCAATTTTTTGAAAATAAGGCTAACTTTCCGCCTAAGGGTGCTGCTATTTGTTCCCTGGTAGGCGGTGTCAGAGCCAAGTCACTGTGATTGTCCTGTTGCAGTGGCAGTGGTTGTGTCTGTGCCTCGCTGGTTATTGCCTTGCCACTGGCGTCCTCTGTAGGCACCTCCTCTGGATTGGTTTCTGCCTCTGGAGCGTCTATTCCTGCCTCTCTGAGATTTAGAGGAGTCTGGAAAGGACCAATTTTTGGAAGGCCAGTTCCTGCTAAACCTTGGGGGCTGAACCTGTAAGAAATCTTTAACTGTTTGTACAGATTTTGCCTTCTCTTCCATTTTCTTCATTACTTGCTGGGCAGGAGAACCAAATAGACTGGCCTTATCCATAGGAGCATCTAACAGCTTTGCTTTAACATGATCCGGCAAGACCTGTTCTTTCAACCATGCATGCCTTCTTATAACTGTGCCAGTCATGGCTGATCTAAATGAAGCCTCCAGTGCATCATAGCCACATTTTAAAGAATGGTTACTAACCTGCTGAATGTTATTTACCATTTCTAAAACATATTTCTTATCTAAGGAATCATCAGAGGACAGTTTCTTAGTTAACTGATCAAGCATAAACTCTTGGTATTGGATCATATGAAACTGACAGTTCAAAGCTCTAGCTGAGAGAGTAGCAGAGGTGTAAACTTTTTTACCCCATCTGTCTAAGGACCTGGATTCCCTTTCAGAAGGGAGAGGGTTTTTTGCTGAGGTCGAAGCTACTGCCTTAGGCCCCTGGGAGATAGTCTCAGGATCTGCAAGTGGGGCCTTGTATAGGTGGTGATGAGTGTCTGGTACCCTGTAAAACCTATCGGGTTTGGCAGGGGCTGGAGGTAAAGTATCAGGAGCAGTGCAAACATCATTAAATGCATCATCCACAACAGGAAGAACTGGAGGTATAGCCAAGGGCCTATGTTGCGGTAAGTGTAGAAAGGTCCTAAGCCTTTTTCTTGAATCTGAGAAATCTTGTCCCTGCCATTGGAATTGCTCTCTCATGGCATGTAAGGTTTCCCCAAAGGAAAATTCCTCTGGTGGAGAGGCAGATGGAATAGATTCTTCAGCATCGGAATCTTCATAAGTAGAAAAAGGAGCCTCTGGATGGTCTGTAATGTCTGAATCATCAGAAGAATCATCTGAGGACACTGGCTCTGGGGGCTCTGCTCTAGGTCTCTTTTCAGGAGGCTGAGAGGCCCTGTCTGGGTGAGATTGGGATCCCCTTATTAAAGAGATGAGATCCTCTGCCAGAGTAAGCATTTGAGAACTGGAACTGGGCCTGTGTGAGGGGGGCTTAACAGGCACTGATTTAGCAGTTTTGGCTGCTTTAGCCCTGGCAAAGGCCTTAATAGACATGGCTGCAGGAGGCCTAGCAGCACCACGTGCTGGGGTAGAGACATCCAAAGGGATGGTGTCCGATAATTCTAAAGGAACCACATTAGTAGGCAAAACTTCAGAGGCCGATTCAACTAGGGTAGCAGGGCCTCGGTAGTAGTCATGGATTCGGCTGAAGATTGACCCGTTTGCTCGGTTTCGGCCGAAACCGAGACACTCGCGGTTTGCTTAACCGTGGTTTCAGTCGAAACCGCGGACCGCGAGTGTCAGTCTTTTCTTTGCGTTTTTAACAATTTGAGAAGTCGGAGGATCCGGCGGCATAATGTACGCAAAATCTGAGCCGAAAAACTGTTCAGCAAACTCCGACCGGCGCCTAAGCGTTCGTCGGTTGAAGGAAGCACAGGCTAAACAAGCTGCTACGTCGTGGTCTGGGCCTAAACAAGGTAAGCAGTAAGAGTGGAAATCTTTATGAGGTATTTGTTTCCCACAAGTTAAACAGTTATTTACTTTTTCTGACATCGGCTGAGGCAAGAAAGAGTCCCCAACGGGTACTTAGCTTTTTAGAAGTCTTCGAAGTAGTATTCGGTAGTAGTAATCTCTGGATCTGACCGACCGGCACTTGCGAACAGCTTCGGGCGCCACGCGGCAAGAAAGACTGAGGAAAATGGCGTCGGCTGATGCCTTTATACCCGAAGACCAGCAGAGATGACGTCGGGTGAAGTGCGACACCAGCCGAGGCCAGACCCAGACTTTGGAATCCGGCCGACCGAAGGGCTGCCTGACGACAGGACAACCCATTTGTTAGGACTGCAGATGCATCCTTGAAGGACATCCACATCTCACCCACACCCCTCGCAAAGGTAACCACCATGAAAAACTTCTCCAAAGCTGACTTTGGGCTCCTAAAAACAGAGGTGGCTAACTTCTCAGCACCCATGTCAATGGAAAATAGATGCATGACTGCTGAATCATACACCGATGCAATGTACGAACACGTACATAAATGCATGGAACTAGCCATACCCAACAGAACCAAGATGCTCTCCTCCAAAAAAAAAAAGGAAGCTAATCTGGTGGCCCCCGGCCATTAATAAACTCTACAACAGGAGGAAGAAACTGGTGTAGAAAAAGGTGAAGTCCCAAGACTGAAATAACTCCCTTATTAGCCTCAACAAAAAGTTGAGATCCCTCATCAAAACCTCTAAAGCCAGCTATGAAGGCAGAATTGCGGCAGACACTAAAAACAACCACAAAGCCTTCTATAGTTATATCAAGAATCTCCACGGAAATACCCAGGTTTGCTCTGACTTGCTGCACAATGGTACCTCCTATACTGAGCCAACAAATATTGCCAACATACCGGCCAACAGATTCAGTGCCAACTTTACCCCCCCCCCCCCCCCCAAAGGGCCAATCACAATACCGGAGGAATGCCAGGCATCCTGCATTACTGCAGCACAGGTTAAAGCTGTATTGTTCAAGGCCAAGAATACAGCTTCCATGGGACTTGATAATATCCCTGGATATGTTCTACATGAACTACAAAGTGAACTGGCACCACATCTGTGTGCTCTGTTCAATTACAGCCTCAGCTCAGGCTTTGTCCCTACCGAATGGCACACTGCTACAGTCATCCCTCTCCATAAAGGGGGAGCAACTACAGACCCTGGGAATTACCGCTCCATTAGCCTGACAAGTCTGATATGTAATGTTATGGAGAGCATCATCATGGACCTAATTAAAAAGGATATAGGGGATTGCCAAAGTCTAGATCCCACACAATTTGGTTTTGTGAAAAGTAGATCATGCCTGATCTGCCTGATTGACTTCTTTGAGTTAGTCACCAGAGCTGTGGATGAGAGCAAGGCAGTTCATACAGCCTACCTTGATCTGGCCAAGGCCTCTGATACCATTCCTCACTCTGGAATTATTGATAAACTCACCAAACTAGGCAGCAACCCCTATGTCACTAGGTGGATTGCAAACTGACTCACAGACAGAACCCACAGTGTGAAAGTAGTGGATTCCAAGTCAGACTGCCAACCAGTCATGAGTCCTGGGTCCTCTCCTTTTTGGCATCTACTTCTCAGAAGACCAGGCCAACACGGAGGGACTCTGGATGACCAAGTTTGCAGATGACTGGAAGCCATTACTAACTCCCCAAGTGATGTAGACATCCTACAGAAAGGCCTCACTGAGACCAATGACTGGTGCTGAAACCATAGCCTTAAGCTTAATGCCAAAAAATGCATCGTCATCTCCTTTGGTCAAAACTCAGTTCCCACTAATTACCACATCGATGGGAGCCATCTAAACACTGAAGGTGTTATAAGAGATCTGGGGACACAGGTTGACAGCAAGCTCTCCTTCGACCACCACACTGCCACTGTGGTCAGAAAGTCCTTCTGTGTGGCACATCTCATTCCCAAGGGTTTTGCATCCAAGAAGAAAGAAGTTATCATCTCTCTCTACTCTTCCCTCATTAGACCAATCATAGAGTATAATGCCCCATTTGGCATGTACCTCACTAGACACCTGCAACAGCTGGAAAGGCCACAAAAGTACCTCATGAAGAGGATCCTAGGCCTTAAACACATGTCCTACACGGACAGACTCAAATAACTCCAGCTATTCTCTGTCTCATATCGTCTACTAAGAAGCAAGCTCTGCTTGACTTACAAAAAGCCATGTCTGACCCAGCTCTGTTAGAAATGCTACAGCTAAAGAAATCCAAATCCCTTCACACTACACGCTCCAGAGACCTCAACCTCATTACCACAATCAACAGAACATGCTGGAGGGCCAGGTTCATAACCAGGAGACTGCCCATGCTATGGAACAGACTTCCCATACATGTCAAACAGAGCACCTCACTGGCCCTCTTCAACAGAAATCTTGATGAGTGGATGGGAAATAGAAAGTTCACCTTGGGGATCAGTCCAGTGGCTCTACTTGATTGAGGCACTGGGAACCAACGTCAGGTGGCGTGATGCCAGGGCACTTCTATGGGCTAGGCTTGTAAAGGCTCCAGGGCCATTAGCCTAAAACACACCTATGAACCTATGAATATGTACTGATTCATGAGACTTAAACAAAGCACTGAAACAACCTTACCATTCAATGCCTACAGTTGAAGTTGCTGCTGTCATGCCAAATGCCACTGTTTTTACTGTCTTAGAGGAAAAAAGTTAATTTTGGCAGATTTTACTTCATCGAAAATCTTCCTTGCTAACCACATTCTGTACACCATTTGGAAGGTACAGATTTTTGAGAACGCCATTTGGGATAAATTCTGCCAGTGAAGTCTTCCAACATGCAATGGAGCAAATTTTTTCTGGATATCCATGTGCTTTTATAGTAGATGATATTTTTGTAGGAGGCAATGGTGAAGTTGAACATGACAGAAACCTCAGGAAAGTTCTAGATCATGCTTGTGAGGTGAATCTTAAACTGAATCCTCAGAAATGTAAATTCAGGCTAAAAGAAGTTACTTGTGTGGGTCATTTGTTTACCAGATCAGGCTTACGACCAGATCCGTCGAAGCAAGTTGCAATTCTTGAGATGCCAGCTCCAGACAATGCCACATTTATACATTTTCTTGGCATGGTCAACTATTTAGGCAAGTTCATTCCTGATTTAAGTTAGCTTTCAGCACCACTGTGAGAGCTAGCATGCAAAATGTAAGTCGGTCCTGGCTGGAACAACACAAAAGAGCTTTTGATGTCCTGAAACAAAAAATTGCCAGTCCACCAACTCTGAGACATTAGGATGTTCACAAACCTGTTAACTTTTTTCCTGTGATACTTCAGAATATGGTCTTGGTTCAGTAATTAAAGATGGTAGTCCGGTAGCCTATGTATCTAAAACTCTAACTCTCACTGAGATGCAGTATGCACAAATTGAAAAAGAGCTTTTGGCAATAGTGTTTTCATGTTCAAAGTTTAATGATTACATTTATGGCTGGTCTATCCAGACTGAAACTGATCACCATTTACGAGGTTTTTGCGCTTGTATACAGTTCAGCAAGCTCCTTCCTGGTGCCCTGCAGAGTTCTACAGCAGCAGAGAGACAAAAGAGAGACTTTGGAGTGATTAAGTATAATTTTTCTGCATTTTCTTGCTGCCTTTAGCTAATTCCGCCTAAAATGCCAAATTTTTTTTTAGAGTTTCTGTGATTTAAAAAGCTTGTTTCAGCTACCTATTGTACTTATTTTACTGCCTGCACTTTAACAAAGTTGTTTTTTGTGCTTAAATTACCTGTTTAACTGTTGTAGGCTACACACTCAAGTGTGATAGCCATTTCTGTCCATTTACAGTGTTTTTTTTTATTGTATCTGCTTTACTTTCTGAAAAAAACAAAACAAAAAATATACTTGTTTTCCCACCTTTCTAAGCTAGTATAGTCCAGTTTTCAGGTTAGTGCTGAATTCAGGGATGTGTTACAAGTTTCTGTGTTTGCCCATACCTTACTTGGATAGAAGGAAGTTTCTCTCTTCACCTGTGAGAGAGGGGAGCTTTGAGCAGAATATCTGTCCCTGGAGGAGTGGTTTCTGCCCAGAAATTAGTAGTTTATTGGCCATTTTGGGCTAATTTCTTTCTCTTTCATTTCCCTGCTATAAAACCCGCATTTGTATGGTTTTGCGCGCCGGGCAGCACCGGTTAGCAATGGTATAACTATTCCCGGCTCCACAAAGTGTACTCTTCAATTTTTCCCTTGGAATTAGACAAACATTCAACTTAAGCACTCAAACCATTCACTTCTCAGCCCGGCACTTGCTCTAAACTCATAGCAAGCACTAATAAACCTTAGCACTAGACCCCCCCCATACTGTAGAGAAGGACAAGGCTCTCTATTCGACCTTACCAGCCAATCAGTTCACTGTACCTATCCAGGTGTGTCTAAAGGGCAGTTTCAGGTGTACTCTCCGGTCCAACTGATGAATCTGGGCATTTTGAGGCAATGTTACAACTGCCTCATGTACACAGACAACCCTCTCCTCCTACCACCAAACACTAACACATGCGAGAGATGTAATTATACAGCCAAACTAGAGGCTAAGCTCTCTCAACCCAAGACTGGACGAGACAGTCAAGAGGAAAAGGGAACTACTTGCATCACACCACCAGTCTCACATAGACCTATGAAACCAGCACTGGCAAAAAAATACACAAATACACGAAAACATACTCGGAGGCTCTAAAAACAAATCTGCAAACGCAACAGAGACCTCCAAAGCGGACACCCAAGCAACCTCCATCGCCCAACACAAACCATGAAACACATTCTTCACAAAACCAGTGTGCCACGCATCACAGCCCTTAAGGCAAAATAACATACCCAACACACTAGTAATAGGTGACTCTATAGTCAGGAACACTGACGTCCCACTCACTAGGCTGAACAAGGAGAAGGTTACTGTTAGCTGCCTGTAAGGTGCCAGGATCCGCCACATAACACAAGCACTCAGGTCACTCCAGAACAAGTACAAATACGACTCTGTCATTGTCCATGTTGGTGTGAATGACCTGAGCCGTACCTCCCTGGACTACATGAAAAGAGACATGGAAGAGCTTTCTGATCACTTAGCCCAGGCCAGTATGACCCTGACCTTGAGTAGCATCCTACCCTCTCCAAGAATGATACCACAGTATAAAGAAAAAATGATCAATTTCAACAATTGGCTAAGGTTCTGGTATTATTCAAAGGGTATCCAGTGTCTGTCAGCCTGGGATGATATGCCAAGTCACGCTGCTTCACCAGAGACAGCTTGCACCCGTCACCCTTAGGCTTTCGAATACTGGCCAATGCTCTTGCCACCCCCATAGTGCTTTTCTTAGGAAAGGCTCAAAAGACAAACCCACCACCGTAAATAGCACAAGTAAAAAAAAACTGAGGGTAATCCTGCTCAATGCCAGAACCTCAAAATGCACGCCCTCGAGGCACTCCTCAGTATGGAGAAAATCGATACATGTGCAGTAACATAAACCTGGTTTAAGGCTCCAGAGAGCACCTCAGCACTACCAGGCTACAACTCATACCATACATTTCGGCCACGAAATACAAAAGGTGGGGGCGTATCCATATTCATCAAGGATACCCATACCACCAGGTTAGTGGCACAGCACGATGCTTCAGAGATCATCCACGTGCAACTAACAACGGGCAAAACTGCAATTCAAATTGTAGCTTGCTACAGATCACCCACCATGTCCCAGGACCCCCATTCCGTATTTCTGGTAACACTTGGAACCATAAAGGTCCTACTGAACACCCTGATTTTGGGTGATTTCAATTACCCAAACATTAACTGGGTGAACTACTCAAGTACTAACTCCCTTGCCCAACATTTCCTAGAATTTATAAACTCAAACGCCCTGGATCAACTGGTCAACATCCTCACCAGAAGTGACAACATACTGGACCTGGTCATCATCAACATGGGTGACCGGTGTTCCACACCGGAGGTCAACCCCTCGCTGGTTAGATCTGACCATAAACTAATCACTCTGGATATCCACATTCCACCCCCACCCCCGGTCAAAGAAACCACCAAGAAAAAGTTTTCAAAAGCAAACTTCATGTTACTTAAGACCGAGGTGGAAAGTTTCAAAGCCGACATGCTAAAGGATAATGCTGCCCAAGCTGCAAAATCCTTTATTAATGCACTCTACAGGCACCTACAAGAATGCATGGATCGTGCTATCCCAAGCAAAACCAAGACTCACTCCACCAAGAAAAATAAACCAGTCTGGTGGACCCCTGTCATAAACAAGCTATAAAACAGAAGGAGGAAACTAGTACAGAAAAGAGTAAAATCTGAAGAAGGTAAGACATCCCTTATCAGTATCAGCAAGAAACTATGATCCCTCAAAATCAATTAAGGCTAGCTTCAAAAGAAAAATTGCCAAGGACTCCAAAGATAACCACAAGGCATTCTATAGCTATGTCAAGAATCTAAGTGGCAATTCTCAGATCTGCTCAGAGTTAGTGCAGAATGGCACAAAATACACCGAACCAACTGATCTCACCAACATCCTGGCAGACAGGTTCAGTGCAAACTTCACCCCCCTCTCACCCTAAAAGGGCCCATAACCACACCAGAAGAATGTAGTGCACCTGAAATCACAGACACTCAGGTTAAAACAGCCCTCTCCAAAGCCAAAAACACAGCATCAATGGGACCGGACGGTGTCCCAGGCTGCGTCCTACATGAGCTCAAAGATGAACTAACCCCTCACCTAAACACACTGTTCAAACTCAGCCTCTCCACAGGCTACGTGCCCATACAGTGGCACACAGCAATGGTTATTCCGCTCCACAAAGGTGGAGCCACAACAGACTCCAGGAACTATCGCCCTTTAAGCCTGACTAGCTTGGTCTGCAAGGCTATGGAGTGCATCATCATGGATCTCATTAACAGAGACATTGGGAACCTCCAAACACTGGACCCTACCCAGTTCAGCTTTTATAAGGGCAGATCATGCCTCCTAAACCTGGTGGACTTCTTTGAGATAGTTACCAAGGCTATAGATGAGGGAAAGGTGGTACACACAGCCTACCTACACCTCGCAAAGGCCTTTGACACCATTCCTCATTCTGGTATTATAGACAAGCTCACCAGCCTGAACATAAACTCCTATGTCACGAGATGGGTTGCCAACTGGCTCATGGACAGAACTCACATGGTAAGAGTTGCGGGAGCTAGGCCTGACTCTAAACCGGTTACAAGTGGCATTCCCCAGGGCTCAGTCCTAGGACATCTCCTGTTCAGCATATACTTCTCAGAGGTACAGGCAAGCACAGGAGGTCTATGGCTGACCAAGTTCACAGATGACTGCAAACTAGGAGCTATAATTGACTCTCTGGCTGACACAGACATCCTCCAAAAGGGTCTCACTGAGACAGATACCTGGTGTCAAAACCATGGCCTCAAGCTAAATGCCAAAAAGTGCATAGTCACCCCCTTTGGAAAAAACAAAAGTACCCACAAACTATCACATAGGTGGTAGCCCCCTAAATACAGAAGACGTAATAAGAGATCTGGGGACCCAAGTAGATAGTAATCTCTCCTTTGATAATCACATTCCCAAAGTAGTTAGAAAATCCTGCTCTGTGGCCCACCTAATCACAAAAGGGTTTGTATCCAGATCAAAAGAGGTAATTGTGCCCCTGTACGCATCACTCATCAGACCCATCATAGAGTACAACAATCCAATTGTGATGTACCTTACAAGACACCTGCAACAGCTGGAAAGACCACAGAAGTACCTCACCAAGAGGATCACTGGCCTCAAACAGATGTCCTATGCAGCTCGAATGAAGAAACTCCAGCTGTACTCGGTTGCATACTGCCTACTCAGAGTTGATCTATGCCTGACATACAAGGCCATGTCCAACCCAGAACTGATGTACATGCTCCACCTAAAGAAAACCATATCCCCTTGATCCACACGCTCCAGGAATCTAAACCTCACCACAACAATAAATAGGACGTGCTGGAGGGATAGATTCCTGTCTCAGAGACTTCCCATGCTCTGGAACAAGATTCCAATCTACATAGAGCTCCTCGCTAACCTTCTTCAAGAGAAATCTTGACGAGTGGATGGGAAATAGAAAGTTTATCTGGGGATCACTTCAATGGATCTGCTGGACAGAGGTTCAGGGAGCTAATTTAAGGGGGCAGCGAAAGCCAACACAATTCCAGCTAGGCTTATAAATGCCTTTGGGCAGATAGCCTAGTACCTACCTATGAACACATGAACCTCTGGTTACTATTTTGAGAAAACCAAAGCACACAGCTCCAGCTAGATTGCAATGCATGATGTTAAAATTGCAAAGTACAATTTCAATATGGTTTACACAAAATGCAAACTTGTTTATCTTGCTGATACTTTATCCAGATTTCCCAGACAAACCACTGACCAGCATGACAATGAGAAATCTGACTTTGAAGTTGTGGAAGTGAGAAAATTTTCTTCCACATATCTTGATGAGCTTAGAAATCACACCGCTTCTGATCCAATTCTCCAGAAGCTGAACCATTTTATCAGTCATGGATGGCCAGTTTTCCACTAGACATACAACAGTATTTTCCATATAGAGATGAGATTTTGAAGGAAGATGGTATCATCACGAAAGGTCCAAAGGTGATAATTACAAAATCCTTGCAACAAGAATATATTAAAATCTTGCAATGAGGTCACCTGGGGAGTAATTCTACCAAAATAAAGGCAAGAGGACTAGTATTTTGGCCTTCTATGTCAAAAGATATTGAGAAGAAAATCTCAGCTTGCTCAATTTGTAATAGTACTAAACTGCACAAACAAAAAGAACCACGTCAGCTGAATCAGACTCCTGAACTACCTTGGTCAACTGTAGGCAGAGATATTTTCAAATGAAACAAGTCAGCATTATTTGGTATTAGTAGACTGCTAATTCAAATTGGTTCGAGATTGACCTACTTCCTAACCTAACTTCCAGTGCTCTCATTACAAGATTGAAGAGACATTTTTCTGTTCATGCTAGTCCACACAAAGTTGTTTTTGACAATGGTGCACAGTTTACAAGTCAGCAGTTCAAAAGATTTGCTGAGACATGGGACTTCGTTCATGTTACTAGTAGTCCTGAGTGTCCACCATCTTATAGCTTGGTTGAACATGCAGTTCAAAGTGAGGAACAGTTATTGGAGAAATCCAAAAGAGACAAAACCGAAATTCTCAATTTGCTTAATCTCAGAAACATTCCTCGAGACAATTAACTTGGTTCACCTGCTCAGAGATTGATGCCGAGACGAACCAGAACTACCCTACCAGTCAGTAAGAATTTGTTGATTCCAAGTGCTAAAATCAACAAAGCAATAAAAGCTCAACTCATGAAAAAGCATTTGTCACAGAAATTCCATTATGACAAAACAGCAAACCTCTCAAACCATTAAAAGAATGAGAGAGAGTGAGGATGCAGACAGCAAAAAGTTTTGAACAAGTAGGACTTGTGAAACATGCCTGTGAGAAACTGAGAATGCACATCACTGAATCAGAAGGAGTGGAATTTAGGTGGAATTGTAAACATTTATTGTCGGTGTCAAGCCAGAGTTATAACATCTGGTCTGTAATGGAGACTTTAATTCTCAGAGTATGCTGTCGAATGTTCCTGTTCCAGAGAAAATTTCACCTTCTGTTCCTGTCCTGAAAGAGTCCCTGAAGTTCCTAATGAAGAGCATTCCCCAGTAACTGTCCCTGTTGCTAAACCCAGTACTGATTATTATATAACAAGGTCAGGTCGTATCTCAAGACCTAATTAATCCTAGATACACAGCAACCTGAACATGACTGTTATTGTTTATGCGTTTATATAATTTGCATGTGTATCAGATTGTCATTTTTCATTTGCATGACAAAATTATTGTCATTTTTCATTTGCATGACAAAATTAGCAAAGAGGGAGGATGTAGATCATAGTGCGTTTGTTGCATCTTTAAAGTCACTACACTTCATGGGCATGTGCATATATGTACTGAGCATGTGCAAGCAGGGGGCCGTTTTGTGTAAGCAGCCAGAGTGAAAGCATGCATGTGTGTAGCAGTCAGCTAGTTCGTTTAAGTTTTATGTTCCACTCATCCATCCTGATGTGTTTATGTGTAACAAACATCTTAAACAAACATCCAAGCCTCATCACCTTATCTGAATACACAAGACAAGCGACAGGCAGGACATGTAGACTATGCACAGAAGGCACCCCAGCCAAGAATTGAACCAGAGACGCTCTTGTTGTGAAGTGACAATGCTAATTGCTGCACCCAGCTATAAAGAGTAATCTGCTGGAGATTTTCTACTGTTAAATGCTATTAATCATTGTAACATTGTGTATACATTGTAACACTGTGTATACATTGTAACATTGTGTATACATTGTAACACTGTGTATACATTGTAACACTGTGTATACATTGTAACATTGTGTATACAACTTTAATAACACTGCATGTGCTTACTTGTGTGAGTAAATCTCACTATTATAATTGATAAACTATCCTTATGTAAAAGTAATACTATTACTAGTTAGTCAGTGACTAGTAACAGTAATACATTACTTTTTCAGAAAAGTAATAAGTAATAGTAATATATTATGTTCACTGAAAAGTAACTACTAATACTAACACTACTTTTATAAGTAATTAGCACAACACCGAACAGATGTGAATAAAAGTTAGTAAGAAATATTTTAAAAGACTAAAATTAATACTGAAAACAGCACTGACATCTGGGAACAAAGTCCAAGACATAAACCCATCTGGTCCTCCTGTCCTAACTTGCACTTTTGGAGTGACTGACTGGCCCCAAAAGATGTTGGATAGGATGGACAGAAAAAAAAAGATGCTTCATGCTCATCAAATGATTTATAAAAAAATCATTGTATGTTGTGACTTTCGGCTTTTCCCAGTTAGGGGTCGCCACAGCGGAACTCCGGTCTGCTAATGATTGGCAGTTGATTTTTACGTACCGAGTTGCCAGCCCAGACACACAACCTTCAACGAAGGTATGCCCATTCACACATGTCTCCACGCAGAAGACACTAACTGAGAGTCGAACCGGACAGCGTCTTACTGTGAGGCGACAACGCTACCACAGCACCACCACCACCACGGATACCAAGAGTATATATTTCCCATTCTGAAGGAGATATGCTTCTCCTCGAAATTGATTACATGTATAGATCTTGAATCATGGGACTGCATACATATCTGCTGACCTCACAAAACCCAAAAGTAGTGAAAGTTTTGCAATACGAGGAAAACAAGTCTAATATAAATTCCCTGCTTTGTTTGGCAGAAGCATTTTGGTGCCATGCGGGAACAGAAATCAAACCAGAAGTAGATAAAAATCAGGCAGCAACTGAAGGTGCCAAAAAAAAAAGAATACAAGGTGAAGGACCAGATGAGAAGGCAAGAAATGTGGAAAATGCATAAACACAGTTGCAAGTACAAAAAGCTCTTGGAACAACCTCATGTTGATCAGGATCAAACACAGGAATGGTTAAGGAGAGGTGAATTTAAACCAAAGAATGAAAGGTTAACATTGGCAGCCCAAGATAGTGGACTATGTACACATTGGTTTTCAAAGTCCATTGAACATGTGGGAGAAACAGACAAATGTATGTTTTATAAAAACAAAATTGGAAGAAATCGCACATCTTGTTGCTAGGTGTGATACACTAATGACGGAGGTCCTGTACACTGAAAAGCATAACAATGTGGCAAGACTGTTGCACCAGGGATTGTGCAAACATTATAATACGGAAGCAGCTGAAAAACACTGGAAAAGTGAGCCACAAATCATTATAGAAAATTATGACGTTTATATCACATGGGATTACCCATTACCAACAGTTCAAAAAATAGATGTGAGAAAACCAGATATAGTAGTCCAGGAAAAGACGTCAAAAGTAGCATTGATCAGTGAAATTGCTATACCCACTGACTAGTGTTTTACGTACAAAGAGACAGAAAGTCATAAAATACCAGGATTTGCAGGCAGAAATGAGGGCAATGTGGAATAAAGATACTCACACAGTTCCGATAGTAGTAGGAGCAATGGGTCTTGCAAAAAAGAATTTACAATCATTCATAGATATGTTACAGATACACATAACTTCATAGGAATAGCAGGAGTCATTACTAGGCACATTGCGGGTCCTGCGAAGAGCACTTCTGGCTAACATCAAAAACTGAAACAATACTAATTTAATGAACTTTAATCATACTTTGACTTAGGAATGGGGTCCATTCTCATCATGGTATTAGAAACTAAAAAGTCTCGGAGAAATAAAAAAAAAAAACTGTGACAGTGTTACACAAACATGACAGTTCTACATTATGTATCATGCTCACAGCAACATAGTGTAACACTGCTACACAGCAATAATCCTCACAGCATCTCATGGTGTGACATTACTGCACAGGTACAATCCTCACAGCATCATGGTGTGACATTACTGCACAGGTATAATCCTCACAGCATCTTGGTGTGACATTACTGCACAGATGCAATCCTCACAGCAATCCTCACAGAATTAAGGTGTGACACTACTGTACAGATACAATCCTCACAGCATCAAGGTATGACACTATGTCAAGGGTACAATCCTCACAGCATCATGGTGTGACAATACTGCACGGGTACAATCCTCACAGCATCATGGTGTGACATTGCTATACAGGTACAATCCACACAGCATCATGGTGTGACACTACTGCACAGATACAATCCTCACAGCATCATGGAGTGACACTACTGCACAGATACAATCCTCACAGCATCAAGGTGTGACATTACTACACAGGTACAATCCTGACAGCATCATAGTATGACACTACCACACGGATACAATCCTCACAGCATCACGGTGCGACACTAATACACACATACAATCCTCACAGCATCACAGTGCGACACTACTACATGAGCACAATCCTCGCAGCATCACAGTGTGACATTAATACACAAGTACAATCCTCACAGCATCATGGTGTGACACTACTACATGAGTACAATCCTCACAGCATCATGCTGTGACACTAATACACACATATAATCCTCACAGCATCATGGTGTGACACTTTGCTGTAGAAAGCTGCTAACCAATACTGTAAGTTGTTCAAGAAGCGAATCTTTCATTAGGTAAATAATCATCCCCGGGTTGTCATCAGGATCTCACTCTGCTACCCGCTTTAACTTTCTTTACAGATGTAAACACAGTATTGTAAGATATGGTATGGCAGTTAACATAACCAAACCCACCTGATGATACTAGAGGAGATATCTTTACTGGACATCACCACCTGTGGGAAGTACATACTGAAAGGTTTAGCTACCGTTAGGGTTTTTCTAACAACTTTATCCTCCACATTCAGAGGACAAACTTTGAATGACTGTTCCTTTAATACTTCCCATATTTTACAATCTCTTTTGTCACTTACAGTTAGCTAAACGTTCTTCACATGCAGCCTTAGTTTTCATGTAGCTTCCTATCTGCTGCATTATACTGTTTTCTACAACTTCTTTTATATTTTTGCATGCTGAAAATGTAGGCTTCTTTTACTTCAACAGTTTGACTAGTTTCTTGTTCCACCATGGGAGAGAGAAACATTTCCATCCTCACTCAGACATTTTTTGCCAACACATTTCAGTGCAGGGCAGTGCCTTATTTAAATACTCAGTACTCATTTCAACACATTCTGCACTCTATCTCTGTTGCCAGACATGGATCAAGCCTACTACATTTCAAATTTCATACGTTCTTTACCATCTTATAATAGATTTGAATAATAAATTCAAATCCTAGGTAGTCAGAAATGCTAAGGGGTGTAAAACTCTAAAATCGGCCACCAAGTTTGGAATATTAACCAAAAGGAATTAAACTATAGTATGAATATGTGTTGGAAACTGAACAAACTATGATAAACTGTGAAAAGAAAAACAGCTCTGTGTCCATAAATAATCTGCAGTTGTTTGAATCCCAGCTAACATTAGGACAGTTAAAATACTACCAAAGAAGCAGGACTTATCTAACTGGGATTTGGTAACATCAAGAGATAAACTTGTTATAAAACATTCCATTTAGTGCTGCGAAAACAAGAACAAATTGCATTCAGTCTCAGCTACCTCAGTTAAGAAAATTTCACAATTTGTATGAGAAAAAAACTTTGACACTAAAAGCCATCTTCTGCTTGCTATGAGCTACGATCCTATCGTCTTGCTTGCTCCCCATCTACCCACTATATTTTAGATAATCAAAGCTGGGATAATCTTATAGCAGTAGACAAGAAAAGTGTCTATACAACAAATACTGCAAAAATTACTAGGTACTCCATGAAGTTATGACGGTCTAAGCAAAGCAAAATCAACTGAAATACTTGGCTCTCCAGAACAAGACTAATAAACATTAAGTATGAATTGTCCATGACATTTTAATTTGCATGTAGCATAAATATCTGTATCGCTGTACTGAAATCTCAACAAAACAAAAACTTCCCTAACAGCCATCAGGAGTTCACCGTATGATTCCCGGAATTCCTGACTAATTCAAAGATTATTTCTCGTAGTCTTCCTAGTGCAAAAGGCTTGGCCACACTATGCTTGGGCTTCCACACTATGCTTGGGCTTCTTCTGATCCCTTACCCTACTCCAATTCCAAACCCACCCCCACTTCAACTTCCACCTGAGTCTACCCTTCTGCACTACACCAACTTCCTACACTATCTTCTTATTTCATGACTGATGCTTAATCATTCACTACCTGTTCACTGCCTTTCTCTCACCTCAAACTCTGTCATTACACAGCTTAAATCTCATTTGTCACTTGACAAGCATATTATTTCTTATACAGTATGCTATCTCTCGACCTCCTTAATCACTTCATACAACTTATCACATAATCAGTCCTGCATACAACTCTCCCAGTATCAGATATTCCAACAAATTCCATGATCCAGCCACATCAGTATCTCCCAATGTATTCAATATATCCTAACCTATTCAATAGCTCCAACAGTTTATATCCTAAATTTAAAATTCTTAGGGACCCCTAAAATAATCTAAAATAAAAATAAAAACAAAAAGTACTACAACAAAATCATCACTATATTATGACCATATTCCTCAAAAATTCATCTTTGCAGAGATATTCACCCTAATTCAGCATCATCCACACTTCCGTATCCTCCCCACCTTCTCTGTACCTCTTCTCCAATTCTAGGAAACTCAATTTCACTTCCATAAGCATTTGAAGTATCCGCAATAAAAACACCAGGCTTAGATATCCTGATAGTCTAAGAATCACAGAAGCATGGCTAAATCCCAGCATAAAAGACCCAGGAATACTTCTCTCAGACTACAGTATCATTAGAGCTGATCGGACACACAGTAGTCATCAAGTACCAAAACTCACGAAGTCTCCCCTTAGATTAGTCTGGTTCCCACTTTTCACAATACAGGATTCCTAATGACTTTCTTACAACAAAACAGCCACAAACAGATGATTGTCATAGTACACTGCATGCTACCTGGAAAACATGAAACAACACTAGGGAAAATTCTCTGTTGGATTTCTAACATCCTACATGGAAAACATAAAACTACACTAGGGAAAATTCTCTGTTGGATATCCAACATCCTACCTGGAAAATGTAAAACTACACTAGGGAAAATTCTCTGTTGGATATCTAACATCCTACCTGGAAAACATAAAACTACACTAGGGAAAATTCTCTGCTGGATATCTAACATCCTACCTGGAAAACATAACACTAGGGAAAATTCTCTGTTGGATATCTAACATCCTACCTGGAAAACATAAAACTACACTAGGGAAAATTCTCTGCTGGCAAGGGAGCCCGCAGGATTTTTTGCAGGGGGGGTGCAAACCCAGAGCCCCGCCCACGGAGCCCCACACTCTCCACTCGCAGAGCCCCACCCCCTCCACCCATGGAGCCCCATCCCCTCCACCCACGGAGCCCCACCCCCACCCCCACACAGCCATTACAGGGTCCCATTACTTGGCTATTTCTCTCCAGTTGCAATAAACACTGTTCAAAATTCTCAGTGTGCATACTGTCTTATGCTTTACTTCTACAATGATTACAGGTATCTAGATTTAATTAGGAATCCATGATAAGTTTTTTTACATACCCCATGTACATTGCAACTAACTCAAGGGAACTTTCAGCTGGCAGCCCTTTTGAATTCTGATCAAGAAGGCTTGGCTGTTCAGTTCTCTATACTGGAATAATTTCTCATTCATTGCTAATAATCATTTTATTTACTTGGGTACTAACAAGAGTTTTACTTTTTACCTACCATAAAGACAAGATATTTGTTTTACCTCAAACTACTTCCCATTGTTTTATTTATTTATTTATTTGTAAGTGACTTAGAAACAACTACTGGGGAATAGTGTTCATTAGCTCAGTATTTTTCATGTAGGACACTAAACTGAGTCTCATGAGCCTGTTCAGATTATACAGATTTAAACAGATTAGTTTATAACACTAGTGTTCTTTGGCTTCCAAGATTAGCTCTCAGTAACACAAGTTGCTGTTTAAATAAAAGCTGGCATTCTGTGCTCTGAATGCACGACACATTATAGCTGTATTTAACTTAAACTGTGTGCATTCACTAAATTATGTATGTCTTTTAATTAATGCTTAATCAAGCATTTCTTCATAATCCCAACATTGACATAGCTGCAAATCATCACTTCATCTTTTTATAGATAATTCCAATAGCCCTAATATATGCACATTAATTATTTTTTCAAGATTAGTTTTACTGAGTAGACAAGGGAAATTCTGGGTGTTTCTGATTTTGTGTGGTTGACCCTTAGTTATATGAAACTGGATCTGCATTATCACTGATGTGAACAACTTCATTATATGCTTAACTAAAAGCTTTAGACCTTTTTTCTTGACACAGCCATTACAGTATCCTTCCTGTTACTGTGATAAGCAAGAGTAGCCATGCATAAGAAGTGTACATATTTATACATATGATTATGCACGATTATTATATACAGAATGTATTAATTATATTAATTATAATATAAAATAATTTAATTATAAGCCCTTCTATAATACAGCACCACTTGTTAGACTGTGTTTTAAATTTATAGTTTTGAATGTTTTTCCAGCAAGCAATGAAACAAAACATATGAGCCAATAATGAAACTGCCCAATTCAAAACATTTCAACCATAAAAGGCCACTTAAACTTTTGTCATTACAATCCATCAATGTCAGTCAGTATGCACAATCTCTGCAAAAGTAAAAGTCATCTGAATAATTCCACATTATAGAGCTCTGAAACTAATGAAGAGGTTGTTTCTAGAAAACAACTTTATACTTCAGCATTTCATCGACAAATTCAGTGCCTGCTGCCCTTGAAGAATACATTGCCTATGTTACATTAAAAATGGTAAGCTGGTATATTTGGTTGAGAAAACCACTTTATGAAGCAAAGCTTTCGGGTAGAACCCTTCTTCAATACTAATACATAAACATCACACTATCACAGTTTAAATACAGGTCGACAGTCACATGACCAGCAGCCCACTGAAATCATGTGAGAACACCAATATAATTATAAATGTAAAACATAATCATATAACAAGTATGACAATAAAATATCTTATGCTATAAAACATGTAAATACACATTCTAAAAAACATTAAAAACATTAAGGAAATTAAACTTATATCATAGTTTAGTATGCTGTAGTTTAACCAATATAGGTTTATTATGATATAAGTTTAATTTCCTTAATGTCTTTTAGAATGTGTATTTACATGTTTTATAGCATAAGATATTTTATTGTCATACTTGTTATATGATTATGTTTTACATTTATAATTATATTGGTGTTCTCACATGATTTCATTGGGCTGCTGGTCATGTGACTGTCGACCTGTATTTAAACTGTGATAGTGTGATGTTTATGTATTAGTATTGAAGAAGGGTTCTACCCGAAAGCTTTGCTTCATAAAGTGGTTTTCTCAACCAAGTGTCTTTGTTTTATCTGTGTCTTGCAGTCAGTGTTTTTTATCTTGACTTAGTTGCTGCCTTTGGGAATTCCTCTAAGGGTTGGTGTTGCAGCCTTGTCAGCCTCGAGATGGCAACTCTAAAGACTGTGAATTCTGTTAGGTCTCTTATTACCATTGAGACCAATCCGCTATTACAATTCGTTGGCACAGTGTGTCCTGCTATAGGAAATGTTGACCAATCTGCTTCTGAGAACATTGTTGACTTTAATAAGAAACTACAGGTGTTTGAGAGGAAAGTAAGTGCTTTTAAGCGTTTGCAATGGCAACGCTTTAGTTTCCTAGCTTATTTAGAGAGAAGCATTGTTCCACGAGGGCTTAGAATTCTTAAAATGCCCTCTTATGGAAATGCGCATCCTGAACTGTTGAAAACATGGCAGCAGCTTAATATTAAGCTGAGCCTGGACTACATGTCCCTAATGAACGATTTCTTTCTTACCATTGAAGAAGATTATAAAAATGAAATAATTGCCTTAGAGAACAGCATTATGGAAATGCCTGCTTTTTCCACCATGGCTGATAGTTACCAACAAGTCCTGGACAGAATTCAGGCGTTTGACAACCGTATGGAAGCAACCAAAAAACGGAAGCTGATACGTGACATCAAGGACTTCCAGAGAGGTAATATCTTTTCTTGGCCGAAAATAGATCGTACCTCTCAGGTTAATCATAGAAGTGCTTCTCAAAGAAAAGCACTAGATACACTTGACGATTTTCAAGAGATAACACCAGCTTTGACAGCGTTAGCAAATGTGGCTACCACTTCTGCGCCCCTCCTCTCAGTGGAAAATGAGCCTAGCCAGATGACATCATCTCCCCCTACAGCGTGCGTAGGCACGCAATCTGAAGTGAAAAAGAAACAAGATGGCGATGATAGCGTCTCATCTAACGTTGGTAAGAAGTCTCAACAACTTACCATTAACTTTACACACAAGCGCTTCCACTTGGAGCAACCTGAGTCCATTGCAGAGAGGTCTCCACCATCAAGAAGACCGTCTATGGGGCAGGTGGCGACTTCGAGTAAACGAAAAAGTGAAAGCCCTTTAGGGCTGAACAAAGTAAGCCGCAAATAATAAACGGTAAGTTAAATCTGTCTAGTTCTAGCTTACAGGAAGCACATTATTCTCTCCTATACAAAGGACTTAACTTCATACCCACCAGTAGTGATGACCTGGTAACTGCACTTACAGATCTGATGCAGTTTACCAGAAATGTCAATTTGAGACTTTTATTTGGTGACTTTGGTTTTGTGGAAGGACAGTGTAAACGGCGTGGTACGTTTACAACTATTAGTGTACCTATCGTGAAAGCTTTTCATGACGTATGTGAATCCCAGATTAGGGCCTTATATTCCAATACTGTGAAGAAAAGAACTTTTAATTTGACATTCCACGAATACAAAGCTTTTAAAAGTCTGCAATTGAATAATGATATCATTATCAAACAAGCAGACAAAGGTGGTGTAGTTGTTCTAATGGATTGAGACAAATATATGTCAGCTGTTTCTGTGTTGCTTGAAGACAGTAGTGCATTTAAGAGTATCACAAACCTAGATGTTAAAAAATGTGTTGGCTATGTAAATATGGTTATCTAGGAGTTACAGTTGAATGGTGATATCAGTTTAGATCTGTTTCACTATTTTACTGTACCATGTCCAGTTATTCCACATCTATATGGTATCCCTAAAATTCATAAATCTATGGTTAATCCACCGATGAGACCTATTGTGTCAGGCGGCGGTTGGATTACTGAACCAATTTCTTTGTATTTACAAAGACAGTTACAACCATATTTATCTCAATGTAGTACTATCTTGCGGGATACCTCAGACTTTTTGTGTAAATTACGTCTGTGGTACAGTAGCTTGAAAGGCACGCTAGAGCAGGGTAAATATTATTTTGTAACATTGGACATTGCCTCCTTTTTTACTGTTATCCCTAATGATATGCCTCCCTTTTTACTGTTATCCCTAATGATGTTGGGGTTGAATTATTAAGAGAGTTTTTATTTTTGCAACCAACACTTAATAGTAAACACATTGAAAATATATGTTGTCTTATGGACGTGGTTTTGAATAACAATGTGTTCTTATTCAATGAATCTTTATTCCTTCAGCTCACTGGGGTAGCTATGGGTACTTCTGTAGCTAACACCTATGCCAACTTGGTTCTTTACCAATGGGAGAAAAATAACATCTATAATGATAAAAATCAGTTTATTAGCAAGATATGCTTTTACCAACGCTTTGTGGATGATTGTTTCATGATATGGGATGGCAGCTTGATTGAACTGAATGATTTTTTGAATTATTTGAATTCAACTATAAATTTTCTGAAATTTAAAATGGAAATATCTGATAACACTATAGTTTTTTTAGATGTTAAATTGCAGCTATGTGAAGGTGTTATTCATACCAGTGTATACAGGAAAGATGTATATTCTGGTAGATATACCCATTATAATAGTATACATGCTTCACATGTGTTTAAAGGCATAGTAATGTCTCAATTTAGTAGAGTGAGTAGGTTAAATACTAATGATACTGTTTTCTCATTGCAGTTAGATGAGATGACAGAATATTTTGTATCTACTGGATATGATGTACATTTACTATCTAGTGTGAGGCACAAAATAATAGCAGATAGGAAGACAACCTTGAAACCAATCTTTTTAGAAGGCATGTATAACCTGACTTCTAATGAAGATGAAAATAGAAATGAAAATAAAAATAGAAATAATAATTTAAATTTAAACGCAGCTGTTAGATATGTTACTTCCTTTAATGTAAGGACGAGCCATATTAAACAAATTATTCAGAAAAATTGGGCTATCCTTATGGCTTCAAATGAAGTAAAGGGCATTTTAGGTGACAAACCATCTTTTGCACACAGAAATATGAAGACCCTAAAAAGTATGTTATGTTATAAGGACTTTAGCAAACCTCTGCCTATGTCTATCTCAGCAAACTTTGGTACCTTTAAGTGTTTTAATTGTGTGTGTTGTGCTGATATCATTAATAATGATAGTAACACATTTGAACATCCTATTAGTGGTAAAATTTATAGGTTTAAAGTATCTGCAACTTGTGCTTCATCTTTTGTGGTTTATCTAGCTACCTGTGTCTCGTGTTCTTCTTTTTATGTAGGGAAGACCACTCGTAAATTAAAAGAGCGCATCACTCAACATAAATCGGAAATTAGGAGATGTTATGATAAGAATGCTTTATATAAACATATATCTGCCTGTGGTAGTGAGCATAGATTTGTGTTTAGAGTTATTGATGCTATTTACCCCACACTTAGTGGTGGTGACAGTAATAATTACCTGGAGATCAAGGAATATGAATGGATCTTGAGATTCGCTTCTGATTCCCCTCCAGGTCTAAATAGTATGGTTAGCCTTAAACCTATGTTGGTTAAACTACAGCATACTAAACTATGATATAAGTTTAATTTCCTTAATGTTTTTAATGTTTTTTAGAATGTGTATTGACATGTTTTATAGCATAAGATATTTTATTGTCATACTTGTTATATGATTATGTTTTACATTTATAATTATATTGGTGTTCTCACATGATTTCATTGGGCTGCTGGTCATGTGACTGTCGACCTGTATTTAAACTGTGATAGTGTGATGTTTATGTATTAGTATTGAAGAAGGGTTCTACACGAAAGCTTTGCTTCATAAAGTGGTTTTCTCAATCAAGTGTCTTTGTTTTATCTGTGTTTTGCAGTCAGTGGTTTTTAAGCTGGTATATTTGCAATACAGAATGGGTGGTAAACTGAAAAACAAGTTCATAGTTATTAGGCATCTCATCCAAAGGAGGACATAGCCAGGACTGCAGCACTCCAGCCCCTTAAAATACAAATCTACATGCTGTGGGAGTAGAACCTATAGCCCTCTGCATCAAGATGCAGGTATGCTACCTGCTGTACTACTAACACTGCTTTAAAATTCTATACCACAATAATGATACCATTTGCTAAACAAAACAGTTGCACATTTTAAGCAGACTTAGCATGAGTAGCAGTAAACTTCTCTTCCCTTGAAGCTCACAATTCCTTGAAAATACACTTGAAAATAAATTCCACCTGCTAACTCTAAATAGGGCATTTCACTTTCTCTCACACACCTCAACCTCTGCAAGAAATCTGGACAAAGCCCAACATAAATAGGGACAGATTATAAATATTGCTCTCATGAACTTCAAACATTGCTAGAATAACAGGATTTATGTTAGTATGCATTTTATATGATGGACAGAAGGAAGGTTGGTATATTGTGTGTGCAAGAGACCAGATTGAAGGGGAGTAAGGCTAAGAGTATCGGAGGTGGGTTCAAATTGTTTTATCATGGCATGAATGAGAGTAGAAATGGTGTAGGAGTTATCCTTAAGGAACAGTATGCTAAGAGTGTTTTGGAGTTGAAAAGAGTGTGGGATAGAGTGATGTTTATGAAGCTGGAAATTGATGGTGTAATGATAAATGTTGTTAGTGCATATGCTCCACAAGTTGGGTGTGCGATGGATGAGAAAAAAAAAATTTTGGAGCGAGTTGGATGAAGTGGTGATGACTGTACCCAAGGGTGAGAGAGTGGTGATTGGAGCAGATTTCAATGGGCATGTTGGTGAAGGCAACAGAGGAGTGGCTGACAAAGTGATGGGTAGGTATGGTGTAAACAAAGGAATGCAGAAGGTCAGATGGTAGTGGATTTTGCTAAAAGGATGGACATAGCTGTGGTGAATACGTATTTTAACAAGAGGGAGGTGCATAGGGTGACATACAAAAGTGCAGGAAAATGCACACAGGTGGATTATATCTTATGTAGGAGGGCCAGTTTGAAGGAGATTGGATACTGTAAAGTGGTGACCAGGGAAAGTGTAGTTAGGCAGCATAGCATGGTGGTTTGTAGGATGACGTTGGTGATCAAGAAGAGGAGGAGGAGTGTGAGGGCAGCACCAAGGATCAAATGGTGGAAATTGAAAAAGGGTAATTGTGAGGTGGAGTTCAGGGATGAGTTAAGACAGGCACTGGGTAGCAGTGAAGAGTTACCAAATAGCTGGGTAACTACAGCAAGAGCTAGTAAGGCAGATGGCTAGAAAAGTGCTTGGTTTGACATCTGGACAGAGGAAGGACGATAAGGAGACATGGTGGTGGTGGAATGAGAAAGTACAGGAGAGTATACAGAGAAAGAGGTTTGCAAAGAAGAAGTGGGATTGTCAGACAGATAAAGAAAGTAGACAGGAGTATAAGGAGATGAGGTGCATGGCAAAGAGAGAGGTGGCGAAGGCTAAGGATAAGGCGTATGAAGAGTTGTATGAAAGGTTGGACACTAAGGAGGAAGAAAAGGACCTTTACCGATTGGCTAGACAGAGGGACCAAGCTAGGAAAGATGTGCAGCAGGCAAAGGTGATAAAGGATAATGAGGGAAACATACTCACAAGTGAGGAGAATGTGTTGAGGAGATGGAGAGAGTACTTTGAGGGGTTGACGAATGAAGAGAATGAGAGGGAGAGAAGGTTGGATGATGTGGGGATAGTGAATCATGAAGTACAATGGATTAGCAAGGAGGAAGTAAGGATAGCTATGTAGAGGATGAAGAATGGAAAGGCTGTTGGTCCAGATGACATACCTGTGGATGCATGGAGGTGTTTAGGTGAAATGGCAGTGGAGTTTTTAACTAGATTGTTTCATGAAATCTTGGAAAGTGAGAGGATGCCTGAGGAATGGAGAAAGTGTTTTGGTACCGATTTTTAAGAATAAGGGTGATCTGCAGTAACTACAGAGGGATTAAATTGATCAGTCACAGCATGAAGTTATGGGAAAGAGTAGTGGAAGCTAGGTTAAGAAGGGACATGATGATTAGTGATCAGCAGTATGGTTTCATGCCGGGAAAAAGCACTACAGATGTGATGTTTGCTCTGAGAGAGTTGATGGAGAAGTACAGAGAAGGTCAGAAGGAGTTGCATTTGTAGACTTAGAGAAAGAATATGACAGGGTGCCTAGAGAGGAGTTGTGGTATTATATGAGGAAGTCAGGAGTGTCAGAGAAGTATGTAAGAGTGGTACAGGATATGTACGAAGGTAGTGTGACAGCGGTGAGAGTGACAGATGCGTTTAAGGTGGAGGTGGGGTTACATCAAGGATCAGCTCTGAGCCCTTTCTTATTTGCAATGGTGATGGACAGGTTGACGATGAGATCAGACAGGAGTCCCTGTGGACTATGATGTTTGCTGATAACACTGTGATCTGTAGTGAGAGTAGGGAACAGGTGGAGGAGACCCTGGAGAGATGGAGATATGCTCTAGAGAGAAGAGGAATGAAGGTCAGCAGGACTAAGACATGTGTGTGAATGAGAGGGAGGATAGAGGAATGGTGAGGATGCAAGGAGTAGAGGTGGTGAAGGTGGATGAGTTTAAATACTTCGGATCAATAGTTCAGAGTAACGGTGAGTGTGGAAGAGAGGTGAAGAAGAGAGTACAGGCAGGATGGAGTGGGTGGAGAAGAGTGTCAGGAGTGATTTGTGACAGACGAGTACCAGTAAGAGTGAAAGGGAAGGTCTACAAGAGGGTAGTGAGACCAGCTATGTTATATGGGTTGGAGACAGTGGCACTGACAAAAAGGCAGGAGTTTGAGCTGGATGTGGCAGAGTTAAAGATGTTAAGATTTGCACTGGGTGTGACGAGGGTGGACAGGATTAGGAATAAGTATATTAGATGGTCAGCCCAGGTTGGAAGGTTTGGAGACAAAGCCAGAGAGGTACGATTACTTTGGTTTGGACATGTGCTGAGGAGGGATGCTGAGTATATTGGGAAAAAGATGCCAAGGATGAAGCTACCAGGTAACAGGAAAAGAGGAAGGCCTAAGATAAGGTTTATGGATGTGGTGAGAGAGGACATGCAGGTGGTTGGTGTGACAGAGCAAGATGCAGAGGACAGGAAGAAATGGAAACAGATGATCCGTTGTGGTGACTGAAAGAAGATGATGATGACATTTGTATGCATTTTTCTATAGGATATGACATCTAAAATTCAAATGTTTGTCATTATTTAGCAACTTCAATCCTTTTTAGGAAGAATATGGGGCAAAAAATCTGGACATTCTGCAAAAACCTTGACAGCTGAGGGGTATGCTACCTTCTTCTTATACATACAATATTTGTTTCTTATCCAAAAAAGACCTGGTTCATGGGGAAGACATGATCAAAGTAAAAAATGAACAGCAAGCAAGAAACAAGCTCAAGATAAATTGCTTAAAGGAATACTGCACAGGTTATGGACCACACATGATAGATTGGCATTCTGTTTAGTTTATGGGTAAGCCTGCAAAGATGACTGCAAGTATCCAACAAAAGATGACTGCAAGTCTCCAACAAATGTAAATGAGCTTCTGAAAATATTGTAATCCTGTCATTTTATTACAAATACTGTCATACGCATTTCAATACCCAAGGCTTATACATTATCTAGTCATGTAAATATTCTCGGCATGGCAACAATGAAAAGGCTTTCAATGTTGGTAATTCTTTAACAGTATGCTTATTAAAGCTTACTTGCATCTTACAATCTCCAACAAGCTTACCTGATGGTCATTAAATCATTGCTACTTAAAACAGAGCAACAGGGCACTGCAACAACATGCATTTCCTGAATAATAAGAAACAGAAATCAACAGTATAAAAATATGACAGAAAACCAGAACATTCTTCAAAATCAAGGACAGATGAAAAGCCACGGTCGTACTTGTGGTCTACCTGGGATGGGGGAATATTCTGCTCACTTACACTGCATAACTGATCCTTGCCTTGCTTGGACACATCCAGAGCCACTACAATGGGGAGTGGAGTGCAACAAGTATGTCACAATTTGAAATGTCTCTGGCTGACGGTGATGGCTCTGACACTCATACCTCTCAACTTCAGAGCAAGAAATCTGGACAAAGCCATACATAGAACTAGAAGTGGGACACAGGCCCAAAAATAAGGACAATTTTTAAATATTGCTCTTATTAACTTAGATAATAGAACAGTAGTAGGTCTTGCATTAGTACGAATTTTCTGAAGGGTATGAAATCTGAAACTCAAATGTCTGCCATTATTTTCTAACTTCAATCTTTGATGATTTGTCACAAATTTGCCAGAAAAATTACAATTTTATGAAAAACGGACCAAAAATGTGATGCAAAAATATAAAGTTGCCACACAATACAGCTGGGAACCTGTCAAAAGAGGGACACCTTTTTAATATTAACACTGTTAACTTGAGCAGCTAACAAAATAAGAATATCTACATGCATTTCTGAAATAAAAGTAATAACTCTGATCATTACAGTTATATATAATTGTAAACCCTCCACGTTTTCTTCCAAAATTGCCATTTTGAAGAGGGATTATTAGGGGAGAGCAACATTTTGAGCCAAAATTGTGGACAATGGAGAGGTTTGGATATTCCTAAGTCTACAAAGCGATTTGCACATACCTCTCAACCTCTTAATGCAGGAAATCTGGACAAGGCCAAATATATTTTGGGAACATATAAACACTATTGAAAACTGCGCTTGTATAAACTTAAGACAGTTGATAGAATAACAGGTCTTCCATTAGCATGCATTTTTCTGAAGGTTTTGACATCTGAAACTCAATGTCTGTCATTTAGTGACTAGAAAACCACAAATTTTATGAGGAACAAACCAAAAATAAGAAACAAATATCTATTCATTCTGCAAAAATATGGACAACTGAGAGGTATAGTTCAACCGGGGCTGTCCGAGTTTGCTACCCTTCCCCCCCTCACAAAATCATGGTCGAATGGAGCCTCCCCCCTGCAGCCATTCCAATGTCCCATTCCTTGGTTATTTTGCCCCATTTACCATAAACACTGTAATGTGCATACTGCTTTACTTCTGCAATGATTTAGATTTCATTTGAAAGTTTTATTTTGCATTTTACAGCACAAACCCTAATAGATATCTGTTAAACAACGCAATGCAGTCTCACAATGAAAATAGACTTAGCATTAAAACTTCTCTGGCCTTGAAACCCACATGCATTGAAACAGCATTGAAACCCACATTCAAAGAAAATACATTTTGCCAGTGGCAGATTAACTCTGGGCTGTTTTCAAAATCATAGTCCCCTTGAACATGAAACTTACACATGCTCTTTGATACACCTTCCTGACTGTATTACATTATATTCCTTGTACAATACAGTACAGTTGTTAAGAGGGCATTTTAAATGTATTGTTTTGAACATTTTTCCAGTAAACAATGAAACAAAATGCATACACCAATGACAAAACTGCCCAATTCAGAACATTTCCATCATAAAAAGTCTACTCAACCTTCTATAGTCCACCAGTATCAGTAAATATGCACAATCTCTGAAGTAGTAAAATCCACATTAAAGAAATCTGTAACTAATAAAGAGGTTGCTGCTAGCAAACAACTTTATATGTCATTGTTTCATCTACAATAAAGTGCCTGTTGCCCTTGAAGAATAAATTGCCTATGTTGCATGCATTAAAAAAATGATAAGCTAGTAATACCGCAATAGGGAATGGATAGCAAACTGATAACAGGTTCATAGTTACTAGGTATCTTTGCCAAAAAGGACTGCAGCATCCACCCCCTTTACAACACAGTACAGTATCAGCAATGCATCTACCTACTGTGGGAGTAGAACCCACAGCCTCAGCAGCAAGTACACTACCTGTTGTGCTATTAACAATGCAAGCAGACTAAGCATAAGCAGCACTAAACTTTTGTTCCCCTGCAGCTCTCAGCTCCTTGTAAAATCTACTCGACACTCAGCTGTATCTCTGAACTTTGCAGCACAAGAAATCTGGAAAAAGCCAAAATGTATTGGGGGGGGGGGGCAAAAGGCCAAAAAACAGGGACACATTTTAAACATTGCTTGTATAATGTTGGAAAGTTGCTAGAATAAAATGCTGCGTTACCACCATACATTTCACTGCCACGTCTTGAACCCAGGGGACCCTATGCAAAACAGTCAGAGCAACATACCACTATGCCAAATCAGCTGTTTTGTGAAAAAGGAAGACGGAAACTTAAATGGCTACCATTTAGTGAATTCAGTTCTCACCATAGCACAGCTGTCAACCTCTTTGCACAAAACACCTGAACAAAGCCAATAATGGGTGAATACAGCCCCCAAACATTCAGTGAATTCAGTTCTCACCATAGCTCTCAATCTCTTAGCAACACCCGGACAAAGCCAGTAATGGGGGAATATAGACCCCAAACATATTCAGTTCTTACCGTAGCTCTCAACCTTAGCACAAAACCTGGATGAAGCCAATAATGGGGGAATACAGTCCCAAAAATAGGGACAAATTTCAAATATTCATCTTATACACTTGTTAGAATAAAAACTTTTGTGTTACCATGCACTTTCTGAAGAATATGAAGTCTGATATTCAAATGAGTGTCATTTTTAACATTTGTTAACCAGGAATGTCTGACTTGGAACAAAAGCTAATTTTTAGCAGAGGCCCAGGGAGAAACACTCCAGACAGACACGTCTTTGTAAGATGGGAGGAAACAAAAACAGGGAGGGCATACAGACTCCACACAGAAGGTAAGGCACCCCAGCCAAGAATCAAACCAGAGAACATGTAGCTGTCAGGCAACAATGCTACCGCTGCATCAATGCACTACTGGCTTTGCAAGGACACAAAAATACAGAAACCACAGATTTTATGAGGAACAGAACAAGTATGAGGGAAACATCTGCAACATTTTTACAGATGGTGGTGGGTAGGGAATTCAGGCTCTTGCCACCTGGGCCCAAGGTACAGGATTCAAGCCTTATTCTCTACCCACCACCATGTAGCACCCGAGGCATTTTACACACACACACACACACACACACACACACACACACACACACACACACACACCACACCACACCACACGCACACACACACACACCTGTTATCTCAGTGAAGTCCGCAGGTAAAGTTAACCCATCTGAAAAACTGTCCGTTTCCATTCCCACACACCTACCTGTTATCTTCAGAGAAGTCTACAGGTAAAGTTAACCCATGTGAAACACCGTTCGTTTCAGATCCCGCTTGCACAGGTGGTAAAGTAAACCCATCTGAAACCGTCTGTTTCAGTTCCTGCTCGCAAACCGTGCACCGCGCGATGATGTAAGCATCTGCGCCTGGACTATTTGGACGTTCTTAAAGAAGAACGTCCAAATAACAGATTAACTAGTCAGCAGATTCCAGGGGGGTGCAAGTGCACCCCCTTGCACCTGCCTGCGGGCACCCTTGTCTGCTGGATATCTAACATCCTACCTGGAAAACATAAAACTACACTAGGGAAAATTCTCTGTTGGATATCTACCACCACATAAAAATTAACTTTGGTGATGTCAGTACTGACTAGTAAACATGCTCCTCAAGTTTCCCTACTTCCAGCATAAACTTGCACTTCAAACAACTCATCTCCATTCCCACTCATTGTAATAACAATGACAATGGTACAATAATAGACTGGATACTGGTTTCTGAACCTAGGAAATATGCCTCCTCAAGAACATTTCCAGAATACCTCAGTGACCACCACCCAACCTTTACTAAAAGAAGCACACCACACCAGGTCCAACATACTTACAAAATGACTCACAATCTGTCATGCTTCATCCCAGACAACTTCATAAAAACCTTGAAGTCTATTAACTGTTGCATTCTGAAGAGACCTCCCCCCTGCACCACAAAGATGAAAAAGAGTAAAAGCCAACCCTGCTCCATGGCTGGCTAGTAAAAGCAGAACATTTAGGCTAAACAGAGACCAGGCTTGGGAAAATGGCAGAAACAAAAGACTCAAAAATTTTGCAACTTTACAAAGAGCTTTGTAACCTTACCAAAAAACATGGCTAGTACTGTAACCTCCAAAATAACCAGCAATACTATACAATTCAAGGAAATTCTTAACTTCACTAAAATAAATCCTAGATCTTAGAACAAAAAAACAAAACAAAGGAAAACCCTAACCCATCCCCATATAACTCATCTCCAGAAACAGGCACTCACTTTATCACTATTTCCTAGAAAGCGTAGTTGCCTTTACGAAAGACCTTCTTACTAATAAATCTGTCCCACATCCTCACCCTTGAACTGAGAGTTCTACAAAAAACCCAATACTGGAAGCTGATCCTAACACTGTCATACTTACCTTTAGCTTAAAACCCATCTGCCATACTTCAGAACCTTATCACCCCATACAACAACCTTAGACCCTACGCACATCAAACAGGCTTCTAGTACAAATAGCTAAAACCAATAACAAAGACGGTGACTCCTTGTTTTCCAGCTCCGTTGGCAAAGCCTGGAACTTACTGCCTACTGATCTTACTTTGATTTCCTCCATAACCCTATTCAAAAATAATATTAAACAGTACTTCAAAACACGCTGGCTATGTCCCTGTACTTACCTTCACAAATAATATTAAACAGTACTTCAAAACACGCTGGCTATGTCCCTGTACTTACCTTCAAAAATAATATTAAACAGTACTTCAAAACACGCTGGCTATGTCCCTGTACTTACCTTCAAAAATAATATTAAACAGTACTTCAAAACACGCTGGCTATGTCCCTGTACTTACCTTCAAAAATAATATTAAACAGTACTTCAAAACACGCTGGCTATGTCTCTGTACTTACCTTCAAAAATAATATTAAACAGTACTTCAAAACACGCTGGCTATGTCCCTGTACTTACCTTCAAAAATAATATTAAACATTACTTCAAAACACGCTGGCTATGTCCCTGTACTTACCTTCAAAAATAATATTAAACATTACTTCAAAACACGCTGGCTATGTCTCTGTACTTACCTTCACAAATAATATTAAACAGTACTTCAAAACACGCTGGCTATGTCTCTGTACTTACCTTCACAAATAATATTAAACAGTACTTCAAAACACGCTGGCTATGTCTCTGTACTTACCTTCACAAATAATATTAAACAGTACTTCAAAACACGCTGGCTATGTCTCTGTACTTACCTTCAAAAATAATATTAAACAGTACTTCAAAACACGCTGGCTATGTCTCTGTACTTACCTTCAAAAATAATATTAAACAGTACTTCAAAACACACTGGCTATGTCTCTGTACTTACCTTCAAAAATAATATTAAACAGTACTTCAAAACACGCTGGCTATGTCTCTGTACTTACCTTCAAAAATAATATTAAACAGCACTTCAAAACACGCTGGCTATGTCTCTGTACTTACCTTCAAAAATAATATTAAACAGTACTTCAAAACACGCTGGCTATGTCTCTGTACTTACCTTCACAAATAATATTAAACAGTACTTCAAAACACGCTGGCTATGTCTCTGTACTTACCTTCACAAATAATATTAAACAGTACTTCAAAACACGCTGGCTATGTCTCTGTACTTACCTTCACAAATAATATTAAACAGTACTTCAAAACACGCTGGCTATGTCTCTGTACTTACCTTCAAAAATAATATTAAACAGTACTTCAAAACACGCTGGCTATGTCTCTGTACTTACCTTCAAAAATAATATTAAACAGTACTTCAAAACACGCTGGCTATGTCTCTGTACTTACCTTCAAAATAATATTAAACAGTACTTCAAAACACGCTGGCTATGTCTCTGTACTTACCTTCAAAATAATATTAAACAGTACTTCAAAACACGCTGGCTATGTCTCTGTACTTACCTTCAAAAATAATATTAAACAGTACTTCAAAACACGCTGGCTATGTCTCTGTACTTACCTTCAAAAATAATATTAAACAGCACTTCAAAACACGCTGGCTATGTCTCTGTACTTACCTTCAAAAATAATATTAAACAGTACTTCAAAACACGCTGGCTATGTCTCTGTACTTACCTTCAAAAATAATATTAAACAGTACTTCAAAACACGCTGGCTATGTCCCTGTACTTACCTTCAAAAATAATATTAAACAGTACTTCAAAACACGCTGGCTATGTCTCTGTACTTACCTTCAAAAATAATATTAAACAGTACTTCAAAACACGCTGGCTATGTCTCTGTACTTACCCTGACTAACGCTCTCATATATCCCTAGGTTGAAGGATACTTTTTCTGTACTATGTTTGAATGTTTCTGTTGGCCCATGAACTGTGTATGCTTTAAAATGTCAGACATTATGTCACTGTACATGTCAGTCTTGTGTATATTCTAATGAAGTCACAACTTGTATCTTTCATCTATAAATGTAATGTATAGTCTATATCTATGGTTGGAGCTTTTCTCCCCGGGCCTCTGCTGAAAATGGACATATATCCAGATGGACTAGCCCAGTCAACAAATGTAAAATAAATAAAATAAAATAAAAAAAATAAAATCTCTGCTGTTTATATAAAAAAGTAAACTAAAAATCAAATCATGCTCTCCTTTGGCATACAACTTCCAAGCAGAAAATCTTAAATTAGCTACTAGTGCAACAGCCTACCCTGTATCCATACTTACAAACAGGTCTCTCTAAGAATCCTATGTCTCTTCCATCTGGGAAAAAAATCCTACGTTATTCCTCTCCACAAAGGTGGAACTCCACAAAACTAAACAACTTCAGACTAATAGCAATCCCCTCTTCTCTCAAAAAATACTAGAAAAATGTGTTCAAAACATTCACTTCGATGCCCCTTATAAGAAGGGCTTTTAACTCCTAAACAACACGGGTCTAGCCTAGGCCATAGTACAACTACTGTCCCTAAGGCATTTCCAGATATACTCAAAGCTAGAGACAAAGACCAACTTGTCTCCTCCCGTTTCTTGGATATCTAAAGCCTTTGGCACAATATTCCATACTACAGTCCTGCAACACGTCTTCTATTGACTAATGCAAGCTACTCTCCTACAGTTCACCAGCTATTTGTCTAACAGACTCCAGTCTGTTAATTGCCTTTCAACCCTGTTTTCTTACCTACCTATTTCCACCTGAGCACCACAAGGTTCCATTCTCAGCCCTCTCCTGTTTAATATCTTTACAAATAATGTTAATAAAGCCTCTCAACAAGCCACCCTCATACGATATGCAGATGACTCCCACCCTCACATGCCCAAATCAGCTCCAGGTCATAACACAGCAAGCTTTCTCCTCTACTGGCAGTTATCTTCACAACTCACGACTATTCCTAAAACCCCACCCAAAAATAAGCTTTGCTTATTTTTCCCCAAAACACGTATACAACACAAAACTAACTTCAAAATTTTATCCATGAACAATACTAAAACTAAAGTAGTTCCTTACACAAAATCACTCAGCATAACAATAGATGGTAACCTCAAATTCAACACTGTAAAAAAAACACAATCAAAAATTAGAGGTGCTGTGTAGATCTAAAAACTTTCTCACAGTTCCCACTAAACTGACTCCTTCCTTTTACCCACACTTCTACACAGAGCACCAGTCCTCACAAATCTTCAGGCCTCCTTTAAAGTAAAACTACATCACTGCCACAAATCTTCAGACCTCCTTTAAAGTAAAACTGCATCACTGCCACAAATCTTCAGGCCTCCTTTAAAGTAAAACTACATCACTAACAAATCACTCCAAACTCCTCAATTTTCTGTACTCAAATTACTAAAGTGGTTAGACCTACCACATCAGATAACTGCTTACTGCATGTCCTGCTCTGAGCACCACACTAGAAAACTCTCTCACTAACAAACCACTGCAATCGAAGTACAGAAATCTCCTTGCCATTTACAAACCCCAAATATCCACCAACCTCAATCTTTACTTTAAATTCCAAATTATGGCAATATAGTTGATCTCTCTGTCAGTCACGTCACCTCCCACACTACACTCTTTCAAACCAACACTAAAAGAATTCCTAAACAACTTTTGGATTTGCTCCTGCTCCACGTCAGGTTAAACCCCATTCTCCTATCACACCCATCTTCTCACCCCAACCACCCTAGCCTTACCCACCTCTTTGCCTTGGTGTCTCTCTATACCTCCTAAACTTTATTCCTTTTTTCACGTTTTCCCCTACATCATACAAAATTCCTACTAAATCTCATTCTATTCCTACTCCTTCCTTCTTTCTTCCCCATTTCATCATACTATCATACTACACCCCCAACTACCTAATCACAGCTCAGTTTCTCTTTTCTCTATCATCATCTTTCCACTGTAACCTCAGAATTATGAAGTATTTAAGCACTCAGAATTAAAGTGTCCACCAAGCTGCTTTGTTTCAATAATAAGGATTACATTATATGGCCTTAGTTAAGCCATGTCTTGCTACTCATCTAATTTTTAGTTTGGCTCCCTGCATTAACAGGAAAAACTCTTAAGGAGTAACTAAATCTTGTAAGGAGGTGGTCAATACTCCTGTTTGCCAGTGATCTAAAAAAAAAAAGATCTGGACTCTTCAGTCAGACAGTTGGAAACATTTTTACCTCCTTTAAAACTAAGACAAAATTTGCCCTTGTCAAAATAATTCAAACATTTAGATAACGTTCTCAGTTTGGTACACTCTCAACATTGTTTTCCCAACCAAACCTCCTCAAAAAGATGGTATACGGTCTAGCTTTAGTAAACCTAAAATCAGTTATGTTGGGAAGACTACATATTTTCAGTGAATCACACCCTTGTCTTTTATTTGCCACAAAGCTCTACAATTCCTTTTACCTTGTTAAATGTGTTATAATGGAATATAACTAAGGTCGTTAACTCTTGCATGTAAGATGATCGTCTCAAAAGACCATTTATCTTTTGAGAAACCTGCCCAATAAATCAGACAGATCTAAGAGTTTTGTCCTCCCAGGCAGGAAACTGTAATCCTTTTCTTTTCTGTATTACAGAACGTTCTGATGGCTCTGTGAAGCGGACAGTCACCTATTACAAGAATTCCTTTAGAGGGAGATGCCCTTTTTTTTCTGGATGTCTTAGGCAGATGGTCTAATTCAGGAGGTATAACATTGCCCGTAATGCTCTACTTTGTGCTTACAGTCACACAACTAGGAGTAAGAGTTCTGATTTGATTCATCACTAGATTGCCTTGCACATTTAGAAATTCTGTCATGATGCCTGGTTTCCTGCATATCATCAGTGAGAAAGTATTATAGGTCCATAGGTAGGTACTAGGCTATCGGCCCAAGGGCCTAGGTAAGCCTAGCCAACAAGGTTCTCTGGTTTACCCCACCCAAGAAAGTTAATTTCCTGTGCCCCTGTCGAGCAGAGCCACAGATGTGATCCCCGGGGTGTATTTCCTATTTCCCATCCACTCATCAAGATTTTTCTTGAAGAGTGCTAATGAGGAACTTTGCTTGACATAGATGGGTAGCTTGTTCCAGAGTATAGGAAGTCTCTGGGACAGGAATCTATCCCTACAGCATGTCCCGTTTATTGTGGTGATAAGGTTTGGGTCCCTAGAGCGTGTAGCTCGGAGGGATTGGGATTTCTTTAGGTGTAGCATGTCCAACAGCTCTGGGTTTAACATAGGTTTATATGTTAGGCAGAGATCTCCTCGGAGTAGTTGATATGCTACAGAGTAAAGCTAGAGTTTTTTTGAGACGGTCAGTCTAGGGCATCTGTTTTGAGGCCAGTAATCCTCTTTGTGAGGTACTTCTATGGCCTTTCCAGCTGCTGCAGATGTCTTATGAGGTACATACCAAAATGACCGCTGTACTCTATAATGGGTCTGAGTGTTGAGTAGAGGGGAACAATGACCTCTTTTTTCCTGGATGAGAACCCTTTTGCAATTAGGTGTGCCACATAAGATTTCCTGACTTCTGTGGTGCTGTGATTATCAAAGGAGAGACTACTGTCCACCTGGGCCCCAAGGTCTCTTATCACACATTCGGCGTTAAGTAGACTGCCATTTATGTGGTAGTTCATGGGTACAGAGTTTTTACCAAAGGGGATGACAGTGCACTTTTTGGCACTGAGCTTGAGGCCATGCCTCTGACACCAAGCATCTAGTCTCAGTGAGGCCCTTCTGTAGGATGTCCACATCATTTGGGGACTCGACTATGGCTCCTCATTTGCAGTTTCTTGCAAACTTCATTAGCCAGAGGCCTTCTGTGTTAGCCTGTACTTCAAAGAAGTAGATACCAAACAGGAGAGGTCCCAGGACTGAACCCTGTGGTACTCCACTTGTCACTGGTTTGAAGTCAGATTTGGAGTCTGCAACTTTTACAGTGTGGGTTCTGTCAGTGAGCCAGTTGGCAACCCATCTTGTGATGTAGGGATTTATACCTAGTTTAGGGAGTTTAGCTATAATTCCAGAATGGGGGATGGTATTGAAAGCCTTGGCGAGGTCAAGATAGGCTGTGTGAATCACCTTACCCTCGTCTACGGCTTTGGTGACTGCCTCAAAGAAGTCGATCAGGTTCAGAAGGCATGATCTGCCTTTCACAAACCTGAACTGGGTGGGGTCCAGAGTTTGGAGGTTACCAATGTCTTTGTTTATGAGTTCCAAGATGATACTTTCCATGGCCTTGCAGACCAGGCTCATCAGGCTAATAGGGCGATAGTTCCCAGGATCAGTGGTGGCTCCCCCTTTGTGGAGTGGGATAACTGTTGCTGTGCAGCATTCAGTGGGCACAAAGCCTGACGTGAGACTATGACTGAACATGGTGCTTAGGTGGGGAGCCAGTTCGTTCTGAAGTTCGTGTAAAACGCAGCCTGGGATGTTGTCCAGTCCCACGGATGCTGTTTTTTTGGTTTTAGAGAGTGCAGCTTTTACCTGCATAGATGTGATTACAGGGACTCTGCATTCTTCCTGTATAGATATGGGCCCTTTAGGGGGTGAGATGGGGGTAAAGTTAACAGTGAACCTATCTGCCAGGATGTTGACAATATCAGTTGGTTTTGTAATTTTCGTGCCATTGTGCTGTAACTCAGAGATCTGGGTGTTGCCATTGAGATTCTTGACATAGCTATAGAATGCTTTGTGGTTGCCCTTAGAATCAGTGGTGATTTTGTTTTCGTAGCTAGCTTTGGAAGATCTTATAAGGGATCTCAGCTTCTTACTGAGGCTGACCAGGGAACTCCTCCACTCATGGGATTTTACTCTCTTTTGCAACAGTTCTTCCTTCTGTTGTAGAGTTTTTTTATGGCAGGGGACCACCAGATTGGCTTCCTTTTTTTTGGAGGATAGGTTCTTGGTTCTGTTTGGGATAGCACGATCCATGCACTCATGTAAGTGCTTACTGAGTGCATTTGTGTATGATTCAGTAGTCGTAACTGTATTGTCCATCTGCATGGGTGTCATGAAGTTCGCCATTTCTGTCTTAAGAAGCATGAAGTTGGCTTTGGAGAAATTTTTTACTGTGGTTTCCTTAATGGTGGGTGGGGGCGGGATGCGGACATCTAGGGTGATTAGCTTATGGTCAGATCTGACCAACGAGGAGTTGACTTCAGGTGTGGAACACCAGTCACTCATGTTGATAATGACTAGGTCTAGGATACTGTTGCTACAAACAAACCTCACTTTCGACACAGGAACCAACTGTGAAAAAGTAGTAAATATAAAAAAAAAACAGCAACGGTTCCAAGCACGGCTTAGCTCAAAATATTTAATTGATACAGAAAATACACAGGGTAAGCGCTTTCACGGACCAAAGCTCCGCTTCATCACACCATAATAGAGCATGTCAGCAGTTACTCAACATTTAAACCTGTTTCATCCAATACAAATCAGGCTTGAAAGTGATGTAATATTTAGCATTAATAAATACAACTGTACAAAAATCATATATATAAAACTTGTGGATACGGATATGCTTGGACTGATAGAAGAGAATAAATATAACAATCTTATTTATAAAAAAGCATGCTTACATATTTAGATAAAACCTAAAAAATCCTAATAAAAAGGTGTTTAACTACAAAGCATCTAATTCAACCTAGTTAAAACCTACTAATGCTTCAAGGGTCTAGCTCTTAAAAATGGTTTAAGCGAAACTCTGCTGTTTATACCAGGATACCTATCAGACTGTAGTTTAAGTACCCACTTCTGCTCAACAAATTCAGTTCTATTATTGAGGTCTCCCCCTCTAACAATGACATGTAAAGTTTCTACAATAAAAAACTTAAACCTATGTTCACAGCCTTCCTTCATCACATGCATAGCTAAGGCATTAGACTCTTTAGAGTTCCTGATGTCACAAAGATGCTCTAAAATCCTCTCTTTAAAGGGTCTGTTCGTTTTGCCAATATAATATGGTGGAGTTGTGGATAAGTTGATCCAGGGCATATGAATTCCAGAAAGCGCTGAGCGAAGGAGTTGGTACAGGAGTAGTCTACCAGTTAATGGTGGGGTAGGTGAAATCGCCCATTATTAGGGTGTTTGGTTGAACCCTAATATTTTCCAGTATATCAAGAAAAGAGGAGTATATGCTGCGGTGGTACGGTGGTAGCGTTGTTACCTCACAGCAAGAAGTTCTCCTGTTCGATTCTCGGCTGGGCTGGGGAGTGCCTTCTGTGTGGAGTTTGCATGTCCTCCCCGCGGTTGGGTAGCGTTCAAAAGACGTGTGCATAAATGGGCGTGCCTTCGTTGAAGGTTGGGTGTTGAGCTGGCACCTCGGCGTTTCATAAAAATCTACTGCCAATCATTAGCGGACCACAGTTCCGCTGTGGCGACCCCTTACCGGGAAAAGCCGAAAGACAAACAACAACATCAAGAAAAGAGGAGTGGGAATCCTGGGGCATGGTGGGGGATCTGTAGCAAGCTACAACTTGGATTGCAGTTTTGCCCAGTTAGTTGCACTTGAATAACCTCGAATGCATTATGCTGTGCAACTAGCCTGGAGGTGTGGATATCCTTAATTAATATGGACACACCTCCTCCTTTGGTGTTCTGTTCCAGGTTAGATAGCTGAAAAGTGTGGTATGAGTTGTAGCCTAGTAATGCAGGGGTGCTCTCTTGAGCCTTGAACTAGGTCTCAGTCACTGCACAGATATCGATGTTCTCCATTTTAAGGAGTGCCTCGAGTGAGTGCATTTTGAGATTTCGACTTCTAGCATTGAGTAGCATTACCCTCAGTTTTTGCTTGCCTGTTCCTGTTACAGTGGTGAATTTGTCATTTAAACCTTGCCTAAAAAAGGCACTATAGAGGCGGCAAGACCCTTAGCCAGTATCCGGAATCCCAGGGGCAAAAGGTGCAGGCCATCTCTGGCAAAGCATCGTGGTCTGTCGACCATGTCGTCCCAGGCAGACAGATACTGGATCCCCTTAGAATGACACCAGAAGCGTAGCCAATTGTTGAAGTCAATTTTGTCCTTGCACTGCAGTATCATTCTGGGTGATGGCAGAATGCTACTTAGGGCTAGGGTCATACCTGCCTGGGCTACAAGATCGGAGAGCTCTTCCAAGTCTCTTTTCATGTAGTCCAGGGAGGTACATTCATTCACACCAACATGGGCAATGACAGAGTCATATTTGTACTTGTTGTGGAGTGACCTGAGTGCGTGGGTTATGTGGCGGATCCTGGCACCTGACAGGCAGCTGACAGTAACCTTCTCCTTGTTTAGCCTGGTGAGTGGGACATCAGTGTGCCTGACTATAGAGTCACCTATGACTAGTGTGTTGGGTACGTTGTTTTGCCTTATGGGCTGTGGTTTATTGGCACACTGAGTCTGTGGGCTATGTGTCATTTGGGTTGTGTTGGGGGTGGAGGTTGCTTGCGTTTCTGCTTTGGAGATCTCTGTTGCTTGAGCAGATTATTATTGAGAGCCTTTGCGAATGTTTTTGTGTTTCTATGTGTGGATTTTGGTGGTGTAGATTTAGTGAGACTATGTGATGAGTGTGGTGTGGTGCAAGTGTTTACCTTCTCCTCTTGACTGTTAAGTTCAGTCTTGGTTGGCGAGAGCTTTGCCTCCAGTTTGGCTAGATAGGTGCATCTCTCACAGGTTGTAGTGTTGGGTGGTAGGAGGAAAGGGTTGTCTGTGTACATGAGGCAATTGCTACATTGCCCCAAGATGGCCAGATTCATCAGCTAGACAGGAAAGAACACTGGGAGCTGACCCTTGGACATGCCTGAATAAAAAACTACTTTCCTCAAGACAAGTGAGGACAGTGAGTATAAGAGCTGTTTCTCTCTAAGCAAGTGTCCAGTTTTGCTTCAGTGGGCTTATTCATTACAAAATGTACATATATATAGAACAGCAAAGAGAAGCAGCTTACAAAATAAGCAAAAGAAGATGAAACGACTTATGTGACTTCAGAGATCCTACAGTAAGTATCAAACGAAGAAGCCTGAAAGATGCAATTCTAAAAGTGGCTTTGTAATATAAATTTTCAAAGTGCCATTCTCACTGATTTTGTATATTATATGACAATTGTTTGAACATATCTCAAAGAGCTTTACTACATTACTATTCTCAACTATATTACTTGATATGCAGATAACTGGTAATGTCAGCTCCTGGTTTGCACTCCATGTATTTTTTGTACATATTTGCCCACTGATTTTTCTTTGTTGTTCACATTTTTTACTAACACTGATGTACTTTCCTTTAATTTTGATTGAAGTTATGAGTGATTTTGATTGAAGTTGTGAGTGAAAAAGAGCCCTAACAATCTAGTTCACCTAACTAAAAGAAAGAAACCAATTTTAATAAAATGAGCAAGGCTTTAAAGAATTGCTTATCTTATGAATGCAGTGTAGCCTGGATTAGTGCGCTTCTGAATAAAGAGCGGAAATTGGAAATGATGCATACCTGTAGGATATTAAAGCATGAGACTGAGTGCTTTGAGTTCTTTACAACTGGTAGGAAGACAAGATCATACAAGTACATGAGCCTGATTATGGCCAATAGGAAGACATTCTTTCATGGTGAGAGTAGTGGTACCTATGCAATGCTTCGGATGACACAACAGTTAACACTTAATATGGCTTTTTAAATATGTGACACACTAGAAACTTCTTTCTGAATGTCTCCGCACTGTAAGTAGCATCTCCATAAACCAATGCATCCAAAGGTCATTTAACCAAGCCATTAAGTCACCTAACAGCATCAAATGTTTTCAATAACACTGCCTTTCGATAATGAATTCCAGTACTGAAGTATCTAACAAGCTGTAGAAAAGCTTTATAAATGTAACAAGCAAAATAAGAAAAACTAGTTGCTAAACACTCCATTTTAAATAAGTCATCATTAAACTCAATATATACATATATATAAAATGAGTATGTCACCTTTAAATCACGTGTCCTACATGGGAAAGCTCACCTTGGAATGGAAAATAAACTCTAAAGTTTGAATGCAGTGTTTTAACAATAGCTGGCCAACCAATCGTAACTTCGTTATATAGCAACTGTGGTTCACAGTCTTCTCTTGCACAAACACTAAGCTCTTCTAGCATTTTAGTAGACAGAAGTAACTGAGAAACCGTCCTAAGACTTCTGGCTCTTTATTTAGTAAATCCTCTGCACACTCTGGAAGGTATCACATATGCCTTAGTCTAGCTGGTTTATACTGAACTTGCAAATCATACTCTTGTAAACACAGTAACACCCTTTGAGGTCTCAATAGATTTTTTTTTTGTCCAGAGATTCTTGCAATAGTATATAGTTTGACTCCGCAACGACTGTGCCAGGGTTTGTTTCCACCATCCTCCAGTTGCCTACTGTGTGACCACGACAAAGGCTTCTGACAGACAGTACTCTTGGGGCAACTGGCCTCGGCTCCCAATGGTTACCTGGACCTCATGTATAGTAACTGCCGATTAACCTACAACACTTGTTTAACATCAAGCCTCATTTCCCTAATCTGTCTAGCAGCTTAATGAGATGCAAGTCATGTTCGCGCCGGTTAGCTTCCCAAACTATAAAAGACCACTTAATACTACGATCATATAAACAACTGCTCTCTCAAAAACTTCTGATGAAATTCTAAAATACAACCTCAAAATTCTGTAACTACCCAGAAGGGGAGTTAATATATACAGCTTAAGTGTTAGTGTTATCTGCCTAATCTACCAAAAAGTACAGTTTTGTACCTACCATAAATGTAGATGTTCGAGGATCCACATTGCTGCAGTCCTTACTATTGGGTAGTCCGCTGTCCAGTCGGCCCGAATACCAGAGTATATGGCTGACGTCAGTACGTCAGGGTACTAATGCGCATGACCGACGTCATATCCTCAGTCTTTTCTTGCCCCAGATGTCAGAAGACCCTAAAAAGACAAGGCCCAAAATACCTGCACCAAAAATATGTACAATATATACAAAAATATATACAAAAATATCAGCATATAACCTCACCTACACAACCACCCCTAAACAGAGAGGGGAAGGAGGGAGGGTAAATTGGACTGCAGCAATGTGGATCCTCGAACATCTACATTTATGGTAGGTACAAAACTGTACTATGTTCTTCGTCCCACATTGCTGCAGTCCTTACTATTGGGTAGAATCCCAAAGCAGAGGTAAGGGAGGCTGGCAAATCATAAAGAAGTAGGAGCTGACAACATGCCTTGCAAAACAGCTGTGGCAAAACCAGCCCTAGACTTAGAGTAGATAGGAAGGTGATAATGCTTGGAGAAAGTATGCACTGAACTCCAAGTAGCTGCCTCCAAAATATCCTTAGTTGCCACCCGCCTTAGAAATGCTGTTGAAGTGGCAGTAGCCCTAGTGGAATGAGGCCTAATCCCAGCTGGAATCTCCTTGCCATGATGGGAATAACAAAATGCAATGCAAAACCCAATCCACCTAGAAATAGTTTGTTTTGACACAGGCTTGCCCTGCGAACTCAAAGCAAAAGAAACAAACAACTGCTGAGACTGCCTAAAATCCTTAGTCCTGCTTAAATAGTAACGCAATTGCCTGTGTACATCTAAAGTGTGCAAAATCTTTTCCCCTTTATTTTGGGGGTCTGCATAAAAAGTAGGCAAATGAATAGTTTGGTTTAAAGCCACACTAGAAACCACTTTAGGCATAAAGGAAGGATTAGTACGTAATGATACCCTATCCTTATGGAAAATCAAAAAGGGCTCTACTGCCATAAGGGCCTGCAACTCAGACACCCTTCTTGCAGAAGTAATAGCCAACAGAAAAGCAGTCTTCCATGACAAGTATTTCAATTCAGCAGTAGCCGCAGGCTCAAAAGGTTGTAGAGTAAGTTTTCCAACACAAAATTGAGATCCCAAGCAGGAGTAGGAGCTCTCGTGGGGTCTTATATTCTTTGCCCCTCTAAGAAACTGCTTGAACAAAGGATGCGAAAACAATGGTGGGTCACAATCATAGTGAGCTGAAATTGCTGCAGCATGAATCTTAATGGAAGAGAAGGACAAACCTTTGTCCAATAACTCAGTAAGATATTGAAGAGCCATACTCAAATTAGGCTCAGAAATCTCCAAATTCTTTGCTGTACTCCAAAATAAAAATCTCTTCCATTTTTCTGCGTACACTTTCCTTGTACTAGGTCTTCTAGCTTCCATAATCACATTTAAAACTTGTTGAGGAAGTTGAGACCTGCTGTGTTTCAACACAGAATATGCCAGGCTGTTAGATGAAGAGAGTGAAGCTTGACATTGAGCAGATGACCGTCCTTCTGAGATAACAGATGAGGAATCAAAGGTAAAGGCCATGGAGGCTTCCTTACCAGACTCCTTAGTAGTGGGTACCAGTGTTGCCGAGGCCAATCTGGAGCTATCAAAATCATCCTTGGCTTGTCTTGTCTGACTTTTAATAGCACCTTTGGAAGAAGAGGCAGAGGTGGAAAGGCATACACATGAAGGTTTTTCCAACTGAAAGACAGAGCATCCACTTTCCAAGCTGTGTGATGAAACCCCTTTGTGCAAAACTTTGGCAGCTGGTGGTTTAGTGGAGAAGCGAACAGATCTATGTCTGGAGTTCCCCATGACACTGTCAATTTCTGAAATACATGAAGATCCAGTTTCCACTCGTGGGGATCCATGATTTGTCTGCTTAACACATCTGCTAAGGAGTTCTGTGCTCCCGGCAGAAACCTTGCCTGAAGAGTTAGTTGCAAGCTTAGCGCAGTCTCCCATAAAATCATTGCTTGCCTGCAGAGAGGATAAGAATGTGTTCCCCCTTGCTTGTTGATGTACTACATGACAGTTGTGTTGTCTGTTAGAATCAACACCTGCCCTGGAAGAAGTAACTCCTTGAAAGCCATTAATGCAAACTGGACTGCTAACATCTCCTTCATGTTGATATGTAGATGCTGTAGTCTGGCAGGCCACTTGTCTTGTATCCACTTTCCATTCAGATGAGCTCCCCAAGCAATGTCCAAGGCATCTGTCGTTAAAATCTGACTCGCCTCTGGCCGGGTCACAGAGAGTCCCTTGTTTAGGTGACATTCCTGAGCCCACCACAAAAATTCTTTTTGAAGGCAAGGTATTATTTGAATGACAGTGTCCAAATCCTGGCAGTGCTGTGTCCATACATGTTTGAGATACCATTGTAGCTTCCTCATATGCAGTTTGGCATTGGGAAGCACCAGAATACAAGATGCCATGAACCCTAATGCTTGAAGGACTGTCCTTGCAGTCAGCACGGACTGATGAGATAGTTGATGGAAGTAAAGTGATAGACTCTTTTGTTTGTCCGGGGTTAAAAAGGCCATCTGGGCTGCTGTATTCAGTCTCACACCCAGAAAGCACATGTCTTGAGAGGGTACTAGACTGGACTTTATTTCGTTCACAGAATACCCTAGGCATCTTAGCACTGCTATAACATATTCCAGATGCTGTAGAAGGTCTTCCTTTTCTTGAGCCAGAATCAGGCAGTCGTCCAAGTAAGGATAGATTTGAATTCCTTTTAGCCTGAAGTAAGCTATCACTGGAGCCAGAACCTTTGTGAATACTCTGGGCAGTAGATAAGCCAAAGGGCAATGCAGAGAACTGATAATGAGAATTTCCAGCTCGAAAACGCAGATACTTCCTGCAACTCAGTCTTATAGGCACATGAAGGTAAGCTTCCTTGAGATCTAAAGTTACCATCCAGTGATCTTTGCCCAGCAGAGGTAAAAGCTGTTGTAACGTCAACATCTTGAACTTGGGAATGTCCAGATAAGTGTTGAGGATAGATAAATCCAAAATTGGTCTCCACGTGTTCCCCTTCTTTGGTACTAGGAACAGGCGAGAATAAAATCCTAGGCCCCTTTCTGATACAGGGACTGGCTGAATGGCCCCTATTTGGAGTAACTGAGAAATTTGCTTGTGAGCCTCTTTCCTTTGTGGAGGAGGAACGTCTGGCATGCCTTTGAAAGGGGCAATGTATGGAAATAAAACCTGTAACCGTGGTGAATGATATCCAACACCCATCTGTCTTGAGTAATTAAATCCCAATTTTCTTTGAAAAGAGACAGTCTTCCTCCCAAAGGAGCTGCCAGGCGAGAATCTACTGGCAGCTGAAAAGGCAGGTCATTGGGTCTGTTTGAAAGGACTGACCCCTGCCCTCACCAGAAGTCTGAGCAGGTGAACTCCTGTTCTAGGCCTAAAAGAACCTTGAGCTCTGCCCCTACCACGTCTAGACCTACCCCTAGACTGGGAATCATAAGCAGGATATGTCCATCCCTTAGTAGGCCAATTTCTACTAAACTTGGTGGCTGCACCTGCAAAAATCTTTAACAGTTTGCATAGACTTAGCTTTGTCCTCCATTTTCTTTAAAACTGCTTCCACAGGCGAACCAAACAACACATCAGACTGTAAAGGAGCATCCAAAATCCTTGTCTTAACATGCTCAGCTAAATTCTGATCCCTCAACCAGGCATGCCTGCGAAGAACAGAACTAGTGGCAGCCACCCTCGAGGAGGCCTGTACAGCATCAAAACCACATTGCAAAGAATGCTTACCCACTTGTTCAGACACATGAACTAAATCCAGCAACTCTTTACACTCAATACCTTCCGCCAAAGCATCCACCTTAGATTTCAGTTGTGAAAGGAGATAATTTTGATATTTAAGCATGTGAAACTGACAATTCAACGCCCTCATGGCTAAAGTGGAAGAAGTATACACTTTCTTTCCCCATCTATCCAAAGCCCTTGCCTCTTTATCAGTGGGAACAGGGTTTTTAACCACAGAGGCCTTAACACCTTTAGGTCCCTGAGAAACAGTTTCGGGTCTGCCCTAGGACTCTTAAAAGATACTTATGAGCTTCAGGCACCCTATAGTACCTATCAGGTTTAACAGGAGCAGGAGGCAAAGAATCAGGGTTCAGGGAAGCCTCTGCAAAAACATCTTCCACCACATTCAACACAGGAGGTATAGCTAAGGGCCTATGCTGGGGCAAAAACAAGAATTCCCTAAGCCTTTTCCTGGAATCAGAGTAATCCTGGCCTTCCCATTTAAAGTGCTCCCTCATTGAATGCAGAGTCTCTGAAAATGAGAAATCCTCAGGAGGAGAAGCTGTAGGAGTGGAATCATCCACATCAGAATCAGAATAAGGAGGATACTCCTGCAAATCTTCCGCAGAAGACTCAGAAGCCTCTGAGCACTGTTCAAAACTATCAAATGCCGGTTCCACCCTAGGCCTCTTATCAGGAGGGGGCATAGAACCTCTAATCATAGTAATCAAATCTTCTGCCATTTTAAGCATATGTTTCTTAGGCACAGAACCTGAAATGCTAGGAGAAGCCCCCACTGAAGCTGAACTTGGCCTACCTCTCAAAGAAGTTTTGGCAACAGAAGGAGAGGCCCTAACTACCTTGGGAAGAGAGGGAAGAACAGTTACCTGAGAAGCCCCCTCAGCCTGGCCTACCTCCTGAGAAGGCACATCCTGTAACAGTGAAGTCTCTGCCTGAGACTCCAAAGAAACTCCTGGCAAAACCTCTGGCTCCACTGAGCCTTCTAAAGAACCGGCGTCCGGGACTGCCGGTTCATCAACCCTAGGCTTCGCTGTTTTGTCCTTGCGCTTCTTGACGAAGCGGCGCCGGAGCATCCGTCGGCATTTTATAATTGCAACGCTTCCCAAACACTAACCTGGCACAGTCTAACCGTCTCTTAATAGTGCGTTTGTTAAACCTAGCACAAGAGCGGCATCCAACAACGTCGTGCTCAGGCCCTAAACAAGGTATACACAAGGTATGGTAATCCCTATGAGGTATCTGTTTCCCACAAGAAATACAGTTATTCACTTTTTCTGACATCCGGTTAAATACTGAGGCAAGAAAAAACCAAAATGTTCCCCAACGGGGTACTTAGCCAACTCTGATTCGGTCTGAAACTCCGGCTTCGGAAATATTTCAGAACGCCAACCTGCACTCGCAAAACTGCTTCTGCATCGGACCATGCGGCAAAAAAGACTGAGGATATGACGTCGGTCATGCGCATTAGTACCCTGACGTACTGACGTCAGTCTAATGTGCCCTGACCGACGTCAGCCATATACTCTGGTATTCGGGCCGACTGGACAGCGGACTACCCAATAGTAAGGACTGCAGCAATGTGGGACGAAGAACATCCTTAATTTAGCATCAAGCAAGGAGAACAATTCAGCATCAGGCACAGATCCAACAGGCTGCTTGATGCTGAAATAGTTCCCTTTTGATCTGTTTAAGTCCTGAGGATCTACTTTGTCCCAATTCACAACTGTCACCATGCTGTTTACCCACTCACTTGGTTTAGTTTACATAACAGTAAATCCCACAACTTCCCAACACCTTTATTACACTACCTCAACACACAGACACACATTTATTAACAGAAAACAAGCTGTAATAATGTTTCTACATGCATTATACATTGCTTATATGTCTTCTTTCTCTATAACTGTCATTCATTCCAACATTGCATAACTTGCTCAACTCCTGCCTTCCCTTAAACCTCACTCCTGAACAGTTTTCTGCATGTATAGTTCCAACAAATTCCATTTCTATGTAATTTGCTCCTTCCCTTTCCTAAATACCTCACTTCTAGTTCTTTTAACTCCACTTAATTAATGTATTTTACATTTGTTTACAGAGAAAGTCCATCTGCACAAGCTGTCCTTTTTTCAGAGGAGACCTGGGGAGAAAAGCTCCACATTAAAAATAAATTAGAAGTTATGTACCTACCATAATGTTCCATGTTAGTTGTCTTCTCTCGCCTTCTTTCTTGCTGGATGGGTTCAGAGCCAATCCTCGGCTCCGACTCGGCACTTGCTAAGCTCGAGAGTTACTTTTACCAGCTCGAGGCAGCCCCATATCCCATGATGCAAGGCGGTATATACCCAGATCTCGTTTGGTACTAAAGGGAAAACACCTAGCACAAAAAATCTTTCCACTAAGGAAAGAAGAGCAAAAAACCTAAACAAAAGGGCTATAATGGGAACCCAGAAAACTAACTGGCGCCCAAAAAAGCAATCCTCCTGACAAGGGAGATCAAAGTCTGTCCAGGCAAGAGGGCAGGAGGGAGGGTCGCAAGAAAGAAGGTGAGAGAAGACAACTAACATGGAACGTTATGGTAGGTACATAACTTCTAAATGTTAAGTTGTCAATCTCGCCTTCATTCTTGCTGGATGGGACCGCGTCCCTAGCACCTCTATCCTGGGTGGCTCAATGGAACAGACTCTTGAGAACCATAGAACCAAAACTGGCTCTATCCCTGGAGGCCAAATCCAATTTGTAATGAGAAACAAAGGTATGAGGAGTGGCCCAAGTGGCTGCTGCACAAATAGTATCTAAGGGAAGTCTAGCCTGAAAAGCTGTGGAAGTGGCTAAGCTTCTGGTTGAATGTGCCTTTGGTTTTGAGCACAGCTGTTTGCCCCTAAGTTGATAGATTTCGGAAATGGTGGAAGAAAGCCATCTAGACAAGGTCACTTTAGAAACAGGAAGGCCTTTCTTATTCTGAGCATAAGAAAGAAAGAGTTGATCAGACTTTCTGAATTGTTTTGTTCTGTCCAAATAACATCTGAGTTGGCGGTGAACATCAAGATAATGTAATTTTTGTTCTGATCTGTTGGAGTAATTGGGGAAAAATACGGGGAGATCAACAGATTGGTTTAAATTTGTTTTTGAAGCAACCTTGGGCAAAAAGGAAGGATTAGTTCTCAAGGATACTCTGTCCTTGTGGAAGACCAAATATGGGGGACGAACAGAAAGGGCATGCAATTCTGACACTCTCCTAGCCGAGGTAATAGCGACAAGGAAGAGTGTCTTCCACGAAAGAAACTTTAGAGAACATGAAACAGCTGGCTCGAAGGGAGGAAGAATTAAGGATGTCAGCACTAGATTTAGGTCCCATTGAGGAGGAGGACTCCTGACGGGAGGATTAAGGAGAAAAACTCCTCTTAGAAAAGCTTTACAAAGCCTGTGGGACATAATGTTATGGTCTGCAAAACCGACATGAAAGTTCGAGATCGCAGCTAACTGAACTTTGACAGTGGAAGCTGAAGGACCCGATTTAAGGATTTCCGCTAAAAAATCCAAAACTGTATGAACCGGGGCAGTAAAAGGATCTATATTCCTTGATTTCGCCCAAAGGGAGAAACGTTTCCACTTGCTAGTGTAAATCCTTCTAGAAGAGGATTTAAGAGAAGCCACTATGATATCCCTAACAGGATTAGAGATCATAGGAAGCCTGGCTAAGGAAGGAAGTGGAGCAACCAAGCTGTGAGGTTGAGAGAAGGAATGGACCGATGCAGCTGACCCGATTGGTGAATCAGAAGATCTGGCACTGGGTCCAGATGCCACGGCTGCACCAAGATGTGACGATAGAGGAACGGAAACCAAATTTGTCGAGGCCAATACGGGGCAATGAGAATCATTTTGGCTCTCAAAACGGTAGCTTTCTGGAGTACTTGTGGTATCAAAGGAAAGGGAGGAAAGGCATAAAGAAGTCCCTGGGGCCAATCTTGGGTAAGAGCATCTCTGGGGGGAATGGCCTGGAAGTGGGAAGAGAGAGAAAAAGTCTGGGCATTTGCTGTTTTGGGGAGTAGCAAAAAGATCGCAACATGGGCGGCCCCATTCTTGAAAAATCTCCTCCACTATAGATTGCTTGAAAGACCACTCGTGAGGCATGAGAATAGCTCTGCTCAATCTGTCCGCTAAAATGTTGGTTTTCCCAGGGATATGCGTTGCTACCAGAAACCGATGAGAGGAGATCGCCCATTGCCAAAGTCTGAGAGCTTCTCGACACAAGGGGTAGGACTTGGTTCCGCCCTGTTTGTTGATATACCACACTACGGACATATTGTCCGTGTGAACTGCAACTGTTCCCAAGGGAAGAAAGTCGCTGAAGGCTTGCAAAGTTAAAAGCACTGCTCTCAAGGTGGTATTCGAAAGGTTGCCACGTCCCATGAACCATCCTGCCCTGATAATGACCCCCCCCACCCGATCAGGGAGGCGTCCGTAGTGACTGTGGCTACCGGGGCCGGGGAAACAAAGGGTCTGCTCTGATGAACCTGGGGAGAAGAAATCCACCAGGATAGATGGTTTTTGCAAGTTTGTGTCACCAGAATTTGATGACGCATGGGGAGTTGTTGGTAAGACCATTGGGTGAACAACATCCATTGAAGGAGACGCATGTAAAAGCGGGCCAAAGGGAGAAGAGTAATGGCAGCTGCCATGAGGCCCAATACCTTTAGGACTAGTCTGGCTTGCACCTTTTTGCTGGCAAGGAAGATCCGCACATGGTTTTGGATGTCTAGGATTCTGTTGCTTGTGAGGTTTGCTGACATCCGGACAGTGTCTAAATTTGCGCCTATAAAAGTAATAGATTGGCAGGGCAATAAGGAGGATTTTTCGTAGTTGATGGAAATTCCTAAATGAGTGCAGAGATTTAGGGTATAATCTCTGGCTTGGAGAAGTTGATGCCTGGTGGTGGCTGAGAGGAGCCAGTCGTCGAGATACGGAAACACCTGGAATCCTTGACATCTCAGGTGAGCCGTGACCCACTGCCATACATTTGGTGAACACTCTGGGGGCTGTAGTGAGACCAAAGGGCAGGGCTCTGAATTGGTAATGACTGGACCCCAGCCGAAAGCGGAGAAACCTTCTGGAGCGTCTGTGGATTTTTATGTGATAGTACGCATCCTGAAGGTCTATTGAGCACATCCAGTTGTCTTTGCCCAGAAAGGGCAAAATCGATTGAAGTGTGACCATCCGAAATCTTGTCTTTTTGACAGACTTGTTGAGACTGCTGAGGTCCAATATTGGTCTCCAATCTCCCGTCTTTTTGGGAACCAAAAAGAACCTTGAGTAGATTCCGGGCTCAGAATGGTCTGCTGGAACTGGATGAATGGCCCTTTTTTGTAGAAGCTTTGATACTTCTAATTTTGCAATTTCCCTTAGACCGGGTGAAACATCTGGAAGGGAATTTTTGTCAGTGAAGGGACTTTCCTCGAAAGGAATCTTGTAACCATGAGAGGCATGGCTTAGTGGTAGGTCATACAGACTAGTGTTACCAAGGTCCTGGGTTCGAGACTGAAAGTGGGTATTTATTTTCACCCAAAGACTCCCTATGCTGTGGAACAAAATCCCGGTATATGTGAGGCAGAGCACCTCGCTGGCCTTGTTCAAGAGGAATCTTGACCAATGGATGGGAGATCGCAGATACACCCCAGGGGTTACCTCAGTGTCACTGCTCGACAGAGGCACAGCAAAATAATGGGCATAGTTTCTCCAAACTAAAGGGGTGGCGTAAGCCACAAAACTATGGGCTAGGCTTGTAAATGCCCTCGGGCAGATAGCCTAGTATGAACCTATGAACCCTCGGATATGATCGACTGTACCCATTTGTCTTGTGAAAGGGAAAGCCAGGCTTCTGGGTACAGCGATAATCTTCCCCCGACTGCCTCCAAGGATGGACAGTTGGGCAACACCTCAGGGATGCTGGAAGGGCTTGTCAGAGAGAGGCTCTCTGCTTCCCTGGTTTTGTGGACCCCCTCTGCCCCTAGGGCAGCGTCTGCTATTATTACCCCCTCTGCCTCTAGGGGTAAACTGACCACGTGTATCCGGCGTGACTCCCTGAGATTTACGGAACCACATCTTTCCGCCCTTCTGTCCTTTAGGGTAAGGCCTAGAAGGGGTGGAAAAACGGACCCCTACGGCAGAGAGAGTCTTGCCGTCTTGCTCACACCTGGTCAATGTATCCTTCACCTGAGGACCAAACAAAGTTGCTCCATCGAAGGGAGAATTTGTGAAGGACGCCTTAAAGGGATCTGCAAAATTACAGAGCCGCATCCAGGATTGACGCCTAAGAGCCACTCCTGTCCCTGCAGCTCTACTCGCTCCATCTGCTGCATACGAAATCAGCCGCATGGAGGAGTTGGCTATGGAGTGAAGGATTCCTAGCTGAGAAGCAATCTTATCTTGAGCCCCTGGAGCTGTAGGATCCTGTACTACTTCACCTAATTCTTTAAGGATGTCCCTTTGAAGTCTGGTGAAGTGACATAAGTAATTCAGCGAACGCATAGAAAAGGTCGCTGAGGAAAACATCCGCTTACCATACCTGTCCATGGTCCTAGAATCTTTGTTAGGAGGATGGACTGGTACGGAAGGATCTGCAAGTTCCTTCTTAGTGGCGGCCGCCACCACCATGGCATCAACAGGGACACCTTTTGTAAGGAATTGCTTTTCGGAAGGGGCTGTAATAAATTTAGAAGGCCTCCTGGGAACTGGTTCTACAGAATCAGGAGCTGCCCACGCCTTCCGAGCTATTACCTCCATGAGGGGGTCAAAAGGCGGAGACACCCAGGAGGTGGAGGATCGAGATCCGAACGCCTCGAGGTATACCGACTCATCCTCGGAGGGGTTTATGGAGGGCCAGTTTCCCCTCTGTTTTAGGAGTTCTAGGATGTCTGAAAAGGAGACATCCTCAGAGGGGGATCTTGGGGACCCCTCCGACTCATCTAAGTCGGTATCTGAAGTAGTAGACTCAGGGGAGTCCAGGTGCTTCCTCTTACAAGTCCTCTTGCACGGAGGATCTCCTGATGGATCAGGAGAATCCTTGGAAGAGGGGGTTCCTCCCAGTGGGGAAACCTGAGGCGGTGGATCTCTCGGTCCGGGAGCAAGAGAGTGGGAAGAGATATCAACAGGCACCGAAGAGGGAGGAGCTAAAGGAATAGACTGCTGACTGAGTCCAGGGGCCAGCACACTCCTCATCACCTTGAAGGCTCCCCTCCCAGGGAGATCTGAGAGAACCCGTTCCGAAGAAACTGGGACTCCCGGGTCCACCGAAAGGGAAGGCCCCGAGGCAGATGTCGGAGCCGAGCTCACCAAGGCCGAAGCTCCAAGGGGAAGAGCGGGGTCGGACAAGGGTTCGATGCCACTCACCCCCTCAGAGCAGACCAGGGAAGCCCGGCCACCGAATCCCTCCAAGGAAGGTCTCGAGGAGGAGATAAGAGTAGATGCTGAAGGCGCAGAAGGGGGGGTATCTGCCCCTCAGCCATAGCAGTAACTACTCCCGTAGACTCCAGCTCCAAACTCTGGGGTAGAGTCGAAGGAGGAACTTGAAGAGGGTGTGGACTAATAGTCGTCTGTTGAGACGGACTATGAAGCATTTGGGCTAGTGCCTGTGATTTTAACAATCTGCTTACCACCCTCTCTAAATCATGGTCTGACAACCTGGAAGACCTAGATGATTGGCTCCGATGGCTCCGCTCCAAAAGAAGAGGTGAGGTCGGAGCCAACAGTATCGGTTCCAAAGAGGGGGACCTGGACCTCTTCCTCGAAGGAATCATCGGAGCCGAAGAACCCATGGATCCAGACGGAGCCGATAACTTTTCGGCTCCGAGTGTAGGTATAGATGTATCGGCTCCAGACGGAGCCGATACAGGCATGGAAGTTATGGTGTCGGAGCCGGTCTGCGCCGACACACGAAGCCCGAGCCACATGGACGTCGGAGCCAGTCGGAGCCGACACCAAAGTGACCGTCAAAGTATCGGCACCGATAGCCACCGGTGCCGAAGATTTTTCCAAGCTAAGATCGGCTCCAGCCGGAGCCGATCTCAACTCCAAAGGAGTTGGAGCCAAGGCCAAAGGCTTAGGAACAGAAACCTGGCCTTGGTAGTCTTAGAGGGCTTACTCAGAGCTGATTTTGCTGGGGAGCCCTCCGGTTTAAGAAGTCCTCTTAATATAAGTTTATTTCTCCTTTCCTGCAGGACTCTCTGGCTAAAAGAGTGACAAATTGCACAGGAGTCCTGCAGGTGGAGAGGTCCCAGGCAGTATATACAAGAAGTGTGACCGTCTGTCAGAGACATCTTCTGACAGCACGAGTCACACTTCTTGAAGCCTGAGACCCTCTGTTCTTTGGACATGGTGCTTTTCTAAACACAAAAACACACACACAGTCCCGAAACAGAACAATTAAGTTAAGGTAATAACTAAATTCACACACACACACACACCCTAACAGAGGGGTGGATGGGAGGGAATGAAGGCCTGACTAAAAAATTAAACTAGGGAAGTAAAACTTAGTCAGAAAAACCCTTACAAGTATCTTCACAATAAAGGAAAACTATTGAAAAAGAGAAATTTTAAGGAATGGGGTGACTAAATGTATAATAATAAACACTTACCAGGAGCTGGTAAAAGGATTACCTCATCAGCGAAGCGGCAAACGAGATCTGGGTATACACCGCCTTGCATCATGAGATATGGGGCTGCCTCGAGCTGGTAAAAGTGACTCTCGAGCTTAGCAAGTGCCGAGTCGGAGCCGAGGATCGGCTCCGTACCCATCCAGCAAGAATGAAGGCGAGATTGACAACTTAACATCAGAAGTTTACAGTGGAAGTACAATTTTAGTTGTACAAAAAGACAAACACTTTCATTAGGTACAGAGATGCAAATCACTACTACATTTTTCAGTGGTAATGGACTACATCGCAGAGTGTAGCGAAAATCATAAACAAAATTAGAGTGCATAGTAAAGCAGTAATCTTAGACAAGACTTGGATGGAACACAGTCAGGGTAGTAGTAGTACACAGGTATTGGATATTTAGAAGTAATCTATACCAGATCATGGTGCTCTTTGGCTAAAGCACATCTTTCCTTAGGTTGGGCTAGAGCAGGGGCACATCCAAGTTTTGTTTAACTGTGCGTTAAGGATCTTTTTGAACTGTGTAGTATTGGTGGTTGTTTTTATGTTTAGGGGGAGGGATTTCCAAACTTTAGCTATGTAGTTAGAATACAGAGCGTCTCCAGTAGCAGTTAGCTCTAGTAATATTTATTACGAATTTGTTGTTGGAACGAAGGACTAATTGGCAGAGTATGGTTGAAGAAGGTTAAGGACGGCAGGAGTTTTGTCTGGATGATAGAGCAATTCATGGTCCATGGACACTTGGTTGTAGGCTAGGAGGCTGAGCAATTCTAACCAAGAGAGTTTTTTTTTAAGAGCCATGCCATGATGAGATCTAAAAGTAGATTCTGTGACGAACTTTGCAATTTTATTGTAGCATGTGTCAAGTTTGCTTAAGTGACTTCTTTAGGTTAGTGAGCACAGCAGATGCACAGAGAAGAGTAGAGACTAGTAGGTGAGTTCTAGCAATGGTGGCTTTTCTGCTGTTTGTAAGGAATTTTTATGTCTATGTAGTACTTTAGATTTTGTTCTAGCAATGGTGGCTTTTGTGCCGTTTGTGAGAAATTTTTAAGTCTATGTAGTACTTTAGATTTTGTTCTAACAATGGTGGCTTTTGTGCTAATTGTGAAGAATTTTTTATGTTTATGTAGTACTTTAGGATTTACTCAACATCTGGTGCTGATCGATGAGCTGGACCACAGGTAGCTTTTTTTTTTGCTCCCGGCAGCTGACAACCGGCTGCTCATAAGGCCTCTCTCATTCACTGGTTATTCTGGACCACTCTGAAATCCAGGGACTTTATGTTCAGGACCAGTGAGGAGATCACGGCTTCATGAACTACATCACATTGCTGCAGAGTGAGTTTTCCCTTGCTTTAGGCCTATCCCCACCCCTGTGGGCACTCACATGACAAAGGGGTGGTATGCCTTTGTCTCATGGCATACTTACTGCATCTCCACATACATTTCGGCTAAACCCCAGCCCCACCTTGTGGACAGTTTTTCTCCACACGTCCCCAGCCTCTACCACATACCAACTGCAGAGAAATACCCAAATGTACACCCCTCCACCAGACGGGCACTCATCATCCTTGCCATCGAGCACCTGAAATGCTATATGAACTCAGGTCGCCTGGGATGCAGTCAGGGCTTTATCCTTCTACACCACTGGTACGGTGAGGCATAGTCATTAGATAAAATGTGCCTCAACAAGGCAGTGCAAGCTTTGAATTATCTGCCATTCCCAGCAACAAAGTTTTTTTTTTTTAGGATTTAGGCATCAAATTTTGGAAGATTTCAACACTTTATTTTAGGATCAGGATCCAACATGTGCAAAAGGAAGGAAAAAATTGGAGAGCACAGAAATTGTCAGGGTTCTACAACAGTTCTAGTCCCAAGCACTCGAAGACCACAGTCTCAAGGTCAGGGATTCATGCGTCTTGTAGGTCGTACAGCCACAGCTCACACTTGCACTTGAACATTAGCTTGGGCAAGCAGCTGATGCACCTTACCTAAATAAAATATTCAAATTCAAGCAAGGTAAATGCGAGTGTAGATTACGGCAGAGATTAGGGAGGCATGCTAGCATTTGTAGTGTGTGTAGACTATGGCAGAGATTAAGGAGGCACGCTAGCGTTTGTAGTGTGTGTAGATTACGACAGAGATTAGGGAGGCATGCTAGCGTTTGCAGTGTGTGTAGATTATAGCAGACATTAGGGAGGCATGCTAGCGTTTGCAGTGTGTGTAGATTACAGCAGAGATTAGGGAGGCATGCTAGCGTTTGCAGTGTGTGTATATTATAGCAGACATTAGGGAGGCATGCTAGGGTTTGCAGTGTGTGTAGATTATAGCAGAGATTAGGGAGGCATGCTAGCATTTGTAGTGTGTGTAGACTATGGCAGAGATTAAGGAGGCACGCTAGCGTTTGTAGTGTGTGTAGATTACGACAGAGATTAGGGAGGCATGCTAGCGTTTGCAGTGTGTGTAGATTATAGCAGACATTAGGGAGGCATGCTAGCGTTTGCAGTGTGTGTAGATTACAGCAGAGATTAGGGAGGCATGCTAGCGTTTGCAGTGTGTGTAGATTATAGCAGACATTAGGGAGGCATGCTAGGGTTTGCAGTGTGTGTAGATTATAGCAGACATTAGGGAGGCACGCTAGCGTTTGCAGTGTGTGTAGATTATAGCAGAGATTAGGGAGGCACGCTAGCGTTTGCAGTGTGTGTAGATTATAGCAGACATTAGGGAGGCACGCTAGCATTTGCAGTGTGTGTAGATTATAGCAGACATTAGGGAGGCACGCTAGCATTTGCAGTGTGTGTAGATTATAGCAGACATTAGGGAGGCATGCTAGCATTTGCAGTGTGTGTAGATTATAGCAGACATTAGGGAGGCATGCTAGAGTTTGCAGTGTGTGTAGATTATAGCAGAGATTAGGGAGGCATGCTAGCGTTTGCAGTGTGTGTAGATTATAGCAGAGATTAGGGAGGCATGCTAGCGTTTGTAGTGTGTGTAGATTACGACAGAGATTAGGGAGGCATGCTAGGGTTTGCAGTGTGTGTAGATTACAGCAGACATTAGGGAGGCATGCTAGCGTTTGCAGTGTGTGTAGATTACAGTAGAGATTAGGGAGGCATGTTAGCGTTTGTAGTGTGTGTAGATTACGACAGAGATTAGGGAGGCATGCTAGTGTTTGCAGTGTGTGTAGATTATAGCAGACATTAGGGAGGCACGCTAGCATTTGCAGTGTGTGTAGATTACAGCAGAGATTAGGGAGGCATGCTAGCGTTTGCAGTGTGTGTAGATTACAGCAGACATTAGGGAGGCATGCTAGCGTTTGCAGTGTGTGTAGATTACAGCAGAGATTAGGGAGGCATGCTAGCGTTTGCAGTGTGTGTAGATTATAGCAGAGATTAGGGAGGCATGCTATCGTTTGCAGTGTGTGTAGATTATAGCAGACATTAGGGAGGCATGCTAGCGTTTGCAGTGTGTGTAGATTATAGCAGACATTAGGGAGGCAAGATAGCATTTGTAATGTGTGTAGATTACAGCAGAGATTAGGGAGGCGTGCTAGCGTTTGCAGTGTGTGTAGATTATAGCAGAGATTAGGGAGGCATGCTAGCGTTTGCAGTGTGTGTAGATTATAGCAGAGAATAGGGAGGCATGCTAGCGTTTGCAGTGTAGGTAGATTATAGCAGACATTAGGGAGGCATGCTAGCGTTTGCAGTGTGTGTAGATTATAGCAGACATTAGGGAGGCATGCTAGCATTTGTGGTGTGTGTAGATTATGACAGACATTAGGGAGGCACGCTAGCGTTTGTAGTAGATTAGGCTGACAGTGCCTTCCTCACTTTTTAAGACGAGCACAAACAGTCCAAACTGTGCCGGACAGAGAAATTTTAGAACTGTGCTGAGTTAGGGTATCAGAAAAGGAAATCCCAACAGTTTCTCACCAAAGAGGGCCTGGGAAGTCAGTTTAGTCTGACATCATACCAGAATAATTAAAGCAACTCAAAATACTTACAAGCTATTATTATTGCAGTGAGAAATTTCTAGCCACAAACATTTGTCCATCGGGTTCTGTTTAAGGATGAGAAATTCCAAGCAATACACATACCACGTATACTTTAAATCATAAATAAAATGAAGACTGTTAACTGGAATAGTCACTGAAAAGGAAGAGTCAAGACTTTCAGACCTGCTCTCCTAATAAGTGAAATGAAACAAAAAGTTTTCCTTTGGGAATTACATCCTGGGCATCCGAGAAAGACTTCACTGCATCTTTGTTCCCAGGAGTAAACCATAAGGATTACTTCAGTCGTATCACATGGTACAACAGGAAGAACATCTGGTGCTGTTCCACATTTAATACGGGACTATAACTAACGACAACATGAGAAGAAAGCTCACCGACATTCTTTGCTTAGTAAAGGAGAACACTTGGTAAACTGTATACACAATACGTCTCAACTACAATTCAAGAGTCTTGCACTATCGGAATGATTTAATTAAACATACGTATTTTACTGCTCAGGTATGCCCACTTACAGCTGACTGAGGGTCACACAGTCTGCAAGTGAACTAACTGGGATTCAAACTGAGTCCATGTCTGCTGCACTGTACTGCTTCCTTAAGTATTTGGAGACCGGAAACTTAATATCTGTAACATGACAGTGGTATTACAGCCCGAAAGTAAAACGAAGCAGCTATATTCAGGCTTACCTTACCGTTCTGACTGTATCATAAGCTTTCCTTAAATGCAGTGTCACCTTGAGCAAAGTTCTCTTTCACTCCTAAAAAAATCAACTGTGAACATCTCAGGACTGCACTTACAGAATAAGTCAGAGTAATGTAAGTAAAAATAGGGACAAGTCGGCTTTGAAAACTCTCACTCTGATGTTTCCACAGAAAGCCATCTTGGCATTTACGCATCGTGCACAGTATTCAAACATTTTGGCTCTTTACTGGAACAATCTAAAAACAGCACAGTAAGAAACACTAAGGGGCATTGAGAAACAGCTGGCAAGCTGAAACCACTTGTGACAGCACCCCTCCCCCAAGTAATGTGCAACATTTGCCTTCATTCCAAAGGCCTGTTGTCTGCTTTCTCCTTGTCTGGCTAAACTCCACACTTAACAAATGCTAGTGCTCAAGCAAACATGATTACAAACAGCAACATAATTAGCACGGCTCTTGGACTGAGGGTTAACATATTGCACAACATCATGTGAGCCACAATCCGGGACTGGAAAGCAGACACAGCAGCTTGTGGGGAATGGGATCAGGCTGAAAGATGGAGGGCCAAAGGAACCACAACAGCAGTCTGTCTACTACTTTGGAGTATAAGTGAGGCAGCGCTTTCTGAAATAACAGCATATAGGGACATAACAACTGTAGGCTAATACACACAGAAGGGAGAGAAAATACACACTGCTGCTACAGGATGCCTGAAGGTGCTGCTAGGAATGCCGTGGAGAGGAGGCTGAAAATGTTTTGTGAAACACATACAAGGAAAAGCCATTAACAGTTTCTTCCACCACACAGCAATGTTGCCTTTATGATGCTGCAAAGTATCACACCACAGTGACAGGGCAGAGTAGCTTCTGGATGAGAATGCCATTAACAAAACTCAGCAAAAGCTGCATTACTTTGTTATTTTCACTTTACTGTGCCTAATGGCCATATGTCCTTTCAGTCAGCAGCTCTTCCATCATTACACCAGTCATATCATCATTCAGCAAGAGCTGTTTCACGGATGGCTGTCATTCATGCAGACGAATGTTTACCCTTATAGAGCCTAACAACCTTTGCCTTGTGGCTAGCATCAGCAGATAATTCCCACCCCCCACTGCCAGCTGTTGCAGCGCCCATTCATGACTTGTTCACTGGTCAGGCCTTCATCAATCTGTGCCACACAGATAACCGCAAGCTTACATCCTGCTACTAAACACAGATCTTTTACAGAAAAAAGCTGCAGAGCAAGTGCCATACAGAGTGAAATGCACAAGAAATGACACAACACCTTATAGTTTAAGTTCTAAATACAAGACGTGTATATCTAAGGCTGTCATATCCTGGGGGACCACTCTGATTTTTGACTATGATATACAAAAGTGAGGCTTGATAATGCTGTCACAGGCAACCCTGTTTTCATTTGTCTTTTTTCAAATGTTTTCCCATTTCCTTTTGGAGTCTAAATGTCCACCTTTCCAAAACACCAGTTTAGTGAGGCTCCTCCACACAGGCACATTTTGGTCAATCCCCCTCTAGCTAGCAGTGCGTGGGGAGAACAGGACTATGGTCAATCAGACAGAGCAGCTGCCATTCTCTACGAAGGGCGTCAAATGATGTCACTCAAATTTGCATGACATAGCCACCAGTCTTACTGAGGTACACAGGTGTAAATCAGAGACCCCCAGAATTACTCTAGGAAGGGCAGCTGTCCACAACTGCTTAATCACTTCCATTATCAGCCAGCCCTCCTGCATCAAAAGTCTGCTGTAATTATTACCACACTGGCTCACAAGGCATGTCTTCTGCTCCAAAGCTCACTCATGGTGCTCTGACGAAGGACAGGATTGCAGAATGCAATGACTGTGTGTAGCAAACAAGGGGGAAAGGGTAATGCATAGGAATGAAAAGGGATGGGGAGAGACCAGACAGACACTATGCAAGCAACATGCTTCACTTAAGCCCAGAAGGGCCAGCTGTGCTAAAAGTTGCACTAATGACTATACCGTCAAACTAAGAAAGAAGAAGAAAAACAGGTGACAGATGCAGAAAAGGGACATAAGCATTCAGGCAGTGGAAAGTACAATGCACAGCATGGGGGGGGGGGGGACTTGGATCATGCCTGGTAGTATTATAGTGCAAAAAGAAAAATCTGTGGTATCCCTCAAAGTCTCAAAAACCCAGTATGCAACCTATACTGGGTCAAAAACAAACCAAGCAGAAACTTCACAGTGTGTAGGGTGTGAAGTTCACTCCCTGAACTATGTTACGCTCCTGGCTCACTAATAAAATTCAAACTTTAAAATATGTACTACAAACTAATAAAACAGTAGGTAGTCCACAGCTGAGCTAAAAAATTGAATATCCTTTATTGAAACACAATAGGAGACTATCCAAGCAGAAAGACAGAAAAAGAGTGAGATTTAAAAAAAGTCTTGGACCATGAAAGATTTAGCCAACTGATGCACACATGTTGCAGAAAGGACAGAATACCGGATGTGTTCCTAACAAATATGGAGGGGGGTCCAGAAGGTCTTGGTAAAAGTATCATTATCCTTCAGTGATCAGGGTTGGGGGGTACACAATGATAAGGACAACAGGGATACATTTTACAGGGGTCAATAATAAACTGAAGAAGATGATGAAAAAGGAGTTAAGGGAATGGGGACAAACTGTCGAAGTTAAAACAAGCCATGGGAAAGAGTAAAGATGCAGTGCTAAGAGCTATGGACAAGGACTTTGAAAAAGAAGCAACAACAATTGAAGGCTAATGTGGTTACATAAATAAAATAATGCCTTACCTTATTTATTTTACATTTGATTTAACACTTGTCTACTGGGAAAGTCCAGCTGGGAACAAGACATTTTTCAGTGCAAGCCCAGGGAGAAACGCTCCAGACGCGTGTCTTTGCAATGTGGGATCAAACCGGAGCACCTAGAGGAAGCCCACATGAATGCAGGGAGGACATGCAGTCTCTACAAAGAAGGCACACTAGCAAATCGAACCAGAGAACCTCTTGCTGTGAGGTGGCAATTCAACCCGCTGCACTACTGTGCCATCTGTTAGAGAAAAGACATAAACAAGATGTCGAAAAGAGGGGGGAGGTTGAGAGGTAGAGGAGGTGTGGTACAAGGAAACCAGAGAAGGCAATAAAGGCAGCAAAGGTGCAGGGTTCAAGACAGGCAGCGAAAAACCAGAGAAGGCAATAAAGGCAGCAAAGGTGCGTGTTTCAAGAGAGGCAGTGAAAAACCAGAGAAGGCAATAAAGGCAGCAAAGGTGCAGGGTTCAAGAGAGGCAGCGAAAAACCAGAGAAGGCAATAAAGGCAGCAAAGGTGCGTGTTTCAAGAGAGGCAGCGAAGGCTTTTGTTGTACGTAGCAGTACGAAGGGCAGATGAAGAGACACGACCAAACTGACTACACACAAGTAAGGAGCTCATACAAGACTGAGGAAAATGCAGATGGACAGAATGCATAATTCTCACTTTGTACAACGGGAAGGAAGGGAAGGATGCCATTTGTGGGGTGGGCGGGTAACAAACACTGAGCAGTGCAGTGGACCGGCACCTGGATAGAAAAGGAGGAGGCTGACATTCCCTAAGGGAGGATAAATTAGGGGGAACAGTCTGCCACCTCCAAGGGTCTTCTCGAATCTGATCACTGTGCTGGCAGATCCGCTGACTGAGGTTTTCAGCAGATTACTGGCTACTGTAAAAGTGCTTGAGAAATGGAAGGCAACAAATGTATTACCCCTGTACTGGGGGATCCAGGTTAACTAACGGCCTCTTTGCCTAACAGCAGTGTCAAGGGAAGTTATGGAGAAAATCCTGGTGAAAAACTCTGGTTGCTTTCCTAAAGACACCAGTCTCCAGGACAACAAAGCCAACATGAGTTCGTGGTTAGAATGAGCTCTCAGACAAACGTTTCCCTCAGGTTACGATTTGTTTTCAGAAGGACTTGACAAGGGAGTATAGGAAGATGAGATCTACTTCATCCTCAGCAAGGCTTTTGACTCTGTCCCACACAGGAGATTGCTAAAACGGCTGGAAGGGTTGGAGTATGACCAAGACTAAGGGACTGGACTTCTACATGACTAAATAGTAGGACACAGAGGGCCTGTGGTGAGAGGGACTAAGGAAACTGACTAGTAGAAAACTGCAGGTGGTGGTGGTCTAGGGTTATTAATTTCAAACATGTGTTAAGGAAAAGACAACAGGATCAATCTTTAAGGTGATTACACCAAGTCAGAGGCAGCTGTGCGGGGCATGGGAAAGTATAACGGGTGCTTGTAGAGTGGCTGGCCAAGTGGGCAGAGAGGTGGCAGGTAAAGATCAGTGCATGGCAATCATACATGAAATGGACCTGCAGATGCAGAGTGAGAGGGCAGCTGCACCAGTAAACAGAATTCTGGGGTATCTGATAAGGGCGATAGACTCCAGAAGCAAAACAGCAATGGCAATACATCAGCTGCATGGGTTCAGATAAGGCCCACCATGAGAAGTGAGTGCAGGTCAGGAGATTACACAAGGAGAGAAGGAGATGTCACATTTATTTATTTATTTATATTTGTTGACCGGGAGTGTCCGACTGGACGTAGGTCCATTTTCAGCAGAGGCCCGGGGAGAAAAGCTCCACAGTTAAAATAAACAGACAGTAGTTACATTGGATTACATAGCGATTAACAATTTACATAGCAATTACTTACAACATATTTACAGATGAAGAACATAGTACATCAGTAGACAACTAGAATCTTTATCTGTGAAGTACATAACAGACATTAACAAATGTTAAAATAAGAAGTTCCTGCTGTATAATAAGTACTGGCTTATGAGCATCTGAGCTTGCTATAATCAAGGTAGTTAGTGAAAAGAAAAAAAACATGCTGGAAGATGTCCAGAGGAGAGTTACCCAAATGGTACGCAGGACAGAGAGTGAGATAAACTATATGTCCAGAGACTAGGGGAGCTAATGTTCCCCTTAACAGAAACTAAACAGTTCCTCCCAGCTGAGAGCAGACAGGTTAGAACTTCACACAGCGGTACAAGATTATATGAATGGACTGTGCTGAACAGGAATGACAGACATGAAGGACGGATGCAGGCAGCAGAGTGTGAGGACCAACTACTTGTTGGATGTGTGAAAGCACTTGTTCATAGAGATGATGTCGACTGTAGAATGAATTATAAGAGTGAGGGATGAACAGAGAATCCAAGGAGGCATTCAGGAAGGCCTGGGATAGATAAACAACACACAAGAAAGAAAACATGCAACTTAGGCTTAAGCCTCCCTTCTGCCATAAAGCAGACATAATGTAATATCTGCTGTTGGCTGCTAAGGACATTTCCACTTAGTCTCACAGCAAGACTGCTAGAAAGGTATACACCTAGCCACTTTTGGCATCTGTATAAACACGGATTCCAAGTGGAAAATTATAGTACAAATGAAGAAGTTCATGCACTATTACCCTCAGTACTGACAAGTACCTCACACAGGAGCATTAGAGCTGAACATGTTAAGGGCACCAATAAACATGTAGCACAGTCTCACCACCAAGTGTAGTCCTTAAGCTAGGTGTTAAGGTCTATGCCAGTTTTGTCATGGCGTCTTGCATACAATGATCAATGCTACTTATGTCTTCTTTTCACAGACCACTATATCTTTCGCATCTACCTTTTGAACTGTTGGTAATGGCTGATCCCATGTGATGTGAGCCACAAAGCATCATAGAAAATGATGAAGTCTACGTTTCCAGTGTTTTTCAGCTACTTCAATACCATAATGTTAGCACAATCTCCAGTGCAACAGTCTTGTCACATTATTAAGCCTTTCAGTATACAGTCCTTCTGCCATTAGTATGTCACAACCAGCAACAAGGCGTGCAACTGTTTCCAATCCTGTTTTACAAAACCTATATTTGCCTGTTTTTCCCACATGTTCAATGGACTTTGCAAACCAAAGTGTACATGATCCACTGTCTTGGGCTGCCAATATTAAAGTTTCATCTTTCGGTTTGAATTTGCCTCTCCTTAACCATTCCTGCATTTGATCCTGATCAACATGAAGTTGTTCCAGGAGTTTTCTATACTTGTAACTATATATTTATGCATTTTCCACATTTCTTGCCTTCTCATCTGATCCTTCACCTTATATTCTTTCTTTTGTTTTCTGGCACATTCAGCTGCCTGATTTTTATCTACCGGTGGTTTAATTTCCATTCCTGCTTGACGCCGATACGCTTCTGCTAGACTAAGCAGGGAAGTCTTCTTAAATTTATTCTCCTTGTGTTTCAAAACTTTCACTATGTTTGGCTCTTGTGAGGTCAGCAGATATGCATGCAGTCCCACGATTGCAGATCTAAACATGTAATCAATTTCAAGGAGGCCCTTACCTCCTTCGGAACAGGGAATATATAATTTTGGTATGCACTGATTTTTATAAATCATTTAATAAGCATGACGCATCCTTTTTGTTTTCCTATCTAATCTATCCAACACTTTTCGGGGCCAGTCATTCACTCTGAAACTGTAAGCTAGGACAGGAAGAGCAAATTGGTTTATAGCTTGAACTTTTTTCCTAAATGTCAAAACTGTTTTCAGGATTACCTCAAGTCTTCTAAAATATTCCTTACTGAGTTTTATTTGCATTTGTTCATGTTTTTTTGTTGATCTTTCATCAGTTCCCAAATATTTATACACTCCTTCTTAGTCAAGTTATTTTATATCACATTTGTGTCCCAAACTGATATGACCTGTGCCAGACTTTCTACACTGAAACCTTCACTTTGCAAATATCCCACAACCTCAGCTTCTATTTTTTTTTTTTTTTTTTTTTACTTCTACTTGGCTAACCTTTTGTTCTACATCCCCTCTTTCTGATCTTATTTTATTTATTGCGAGATTTTCCATATCTGGGTGCCTTTACCTATGTTTCTCTTCGAATATCTTTGGGGCTGCCATTTTTGTGTTGATTAATTTGGCTTTCTCCTTTGTATAAATATTGCACCATATCAGACCTCTCTCTCTTTCCCATATACATATTTCTTTTTTATACCATTCAAACGTCTCTAAATTTTCGCACTTCCTCATTGCTTCTTTTTCTAAACAGCACAAGTTTCTTATCTATATCTGTTGTATTAATGAACACAAATTTTTATTTGAAGCTTCGGACAGTTTTTCTTATGGAATTATTTTTCTTTCCTCTACTTTCTCAGTCTTTTCGTATCTTTTGTCTGGAAATTCTGGGCTTCTTGCATAATAGTAACAATGTATACGCTTTTTCTTGTCCTCAATAGTCCACTCTATCGTCTCTATGGCTCTTTTTTGGCCTATCAGTTTTTGTGATTTTTGTGAACTGCTACTTCCTTGTACAACAGGGGGGCCATCCTCCCTCTGTGACTGGCCTGGCCCCATTGTAGGAATATTTCTATGTCTTGAGGATTCTGCACTGTCATTTTTCCAGTCCTGGTACCAGTGTCTGAAGAGGGGTTCAGCACATGGTACAAGAAAAATCTGTATACTGTGCTATCCCCTGATCTAAAGGTCACGCGTCTAGGTCACTGCAAATGAAAAGATACTGAAAGGTGCACTAACTTATTCTATGATCAGGGCCTGGAAACCTGAGAAGGTAAAATGAGAGCAAGCTATGCCTGTATGTGCAAATGAACTGAGTGTCACTAGCAGGCTGGCTGTTCCTTCTGCCAACAGTAATGGCTTAACTCAGAAGACTGTCATGTCAGTGGGCAGATGTCAGGATGACGACATAAATCCTGCTAGCCATCTATAGAAAGGTAAAGGAACACTGGAAGTATTCACAGAACTTAAGGTGGCATTCATACATGCACCTCGTCCCCACTCATGAGCACATATACACACACACACAGCTATGGCTGGCTTACAGTACTTTTGCCTTTACAAGGCTGATCAGGAGGAAGCCAATCAGGTATCCAAACCCCACTCGTGTTCATAAAGACGGAATATGTCCAAGCCTGAATGAGTCCATGTAAAACCAACTGCTAAACTCAAGCTCTGACTACACAGAAAAGGTGGTACATACAGGTAGAATGAAAGATGCCATTTGGTCTGTTGGTGTACCAACTCCCAGGTTTAACTGAAAGAACAGAAAACCCACTGAAGGAATGAAAACAGTAACCATCTGTCCCCTTCAAGACAGCAATTAGTAAGAATGTATGCCACATGAAAACATCCACTAAGCATGAGGCATCCTGCCCACAACAAACAAAAACAGCAAATCCACGGAGAAATAAAACTAGGCATAAGGGAAAAGAAGGGGCATAGAAGGATGAAGAAAAGTCCCTACACTGTACCTCTGCTGCCTGAGCAAAAAGGACAAACACTGTACCCCTGTTGCCCGAGCAAAAAGGACAAACAGAACACTGTACCTCTGCTGCCCGAGCAAAAGGACAAAACAGAAGAGCTCCTCAATTTGGTCTCCTGGTATATCTCCTAAAATGCAAAGAAATGTTGTCTGCATGAAGACAGACAACTTGCATCTTTCTCTGTCTGAAGCAAACTCTGGGTCAGTTACTAGGAGATGGACCTGAAGAATTCTACATATCTACCCCTTCAGTTTGATCTTGGATCATTCATCACATCCCAGTAAATTCACGGGAAAGAATCGCAACCTTCTCTTGGCTCAAACTGGACAGAGGCTGGAATGCAAGAACAAAATTACTTTTGGATAATCCTTCCAGCACAGAATATAACAGCCACAAGACTTAGAAAGGTTTCTTTGTCAAACAATGTTCACTATGTTGTGCAAAAAAGTTTGGCTCTTTCCATGCTGCAGAGAGATAACGCACTGCTATGCACCAGACAATCCTAGTTGAGTAGTGGTCTAGGTGCTGAAGGACATCACTTAGGATGGTGGGAGATGGTGGCTAATGCCAGCTCACCCATTCTGGGGGATAAACACAGCTTAGTCCACTGTGGTGCTCACAAATGGCAGATGTGGGTGCTGCAACATAGTCACGTCAACGTCCTGGCACAAGCACCTCCTCAAGCAGTACATCCGAGCGCTGTAAACAGAGTTGTCACAAACGTAGGTGCTGGTATTATGGGATACTGCTTGCCAAGACAGCTGTCAAGTAATGGGGGTTAAGGCTAATGAAATGGATGATGCGGTCATTGGAGCAAACCTGTGTTTTTCAGTCTGGTTACAATTAGTTGCCTTCCTGCTCTTGGTTGTCCACCCATGCTGAAGCAGCCCTTGACCTAGGGAGGATAAGGTGGACCTTCTGAGAATGGGGGTGCAGTAGGGGCACCTGTTAGTGGATACCTGTCAGAGTAGACTGGTGATGGAGGAAAACAATGAGAACATGCAGGACAGGACAGCTGATGATCTGCAGACAGTGCAACGTACTTTACCACATTTTCACTGGTGCTTTACTTCACACCAAGTAAGCGATTTTACAGATAAAAGCACATTTAAATAAAGGATCTAGGATACTTTTCTAAAAGAAAAAGAAACACAAAAAGAAATTCTGAGAAAAAGAAGTTTTATCTCCACTTGCAAACATGCTAGTAACAAGTGCACTAAAAGTTTCAGAAGGATACGTCTGTCTGATGAGAGCTGCCAAACCTGCATCACAAACACTAAACAAATGCACCAATTTAACTGCTGCACACCATTGTACAAGCAGCTATCACGAGCATCGGTGGTCACACAGTAGGTAGATTACCTGCAGGAAAGCCCTTCACCTAGGAACAGTTCTGTTCATCTGTCTGCCAGCCTTTTTAGTGCAGTTAATTCAGGAAGGTCTTGCATCTACTAAACTGTACAACTCCTGCAGGTAAACCGCAGGGTTACTTGAAAGTAGTGCCACCAGCGTGTAACCTGAATCTTTGGGTTTTGTACCAATCAGCCATCTGTTAGTAATGCCCTTCACATTCTATTGCACCTGTCTATTAACCCAATGGTATCACTGCTACTTAGCAAAACTGAAATGTAACTTCATGGGATTTAACATTTAGGATCTCTCTGTTTTCCGTTTTTTTTTTCTTCTTTATTAATTACTTTTTGCATCTTGTATGTAATATTTAAGATTTGTTGTTTTGCACTGTATCGTATGACATCTTGCAAGATTTGTTAAATGTGCAGCTTTTCTCCCAAGGCCTCTGCTGAAAAGGGGACAATCATGGCCCAGTCTTACTTTCCCAGCAAATAAAAGTTAGCAAGTCACTTCTTGCACCTGTTGTTTAACTTGCATTGTACTTTTGTTCATTAACCAGAACAGCCCAACGGGCATATCTTATTTTAGGTACAAGCCCATGGAGAAAAGTTCTAAAAATGTAATGAAATATACAGAAAAAATGAATGGTTATCATTAAAAAGAATAAAACACAGCAACTTAAAAAGCAAGCAATGGTTGCTAGCACATAAAGTACAGTTGTGTACACTTACCATAAATGTAGATGTTCCAGTGTATTCACTGTTGCAGTCATCACACTTGGGTTATCTGCCTGCAGGTCGCCCTCAGTCGGCCCGAATACCAGAGTCTTGGGATTTCTGCATCGGATGCTGTCCTCTCATCCATGACGTCAGGTCATCAGGGGTATAAAACATGCAGCCAATGCCATTACATCAGTTTTTCTTGCCCCAGATGTCAGGAGACCCCAAAATAGGAAGCAATCAAATGGTGTGGAACACCTCCAGTAAAAAGTGAATAGCATTTCCATTAGATATGGGCAAAAAAGAGGATAGGTAGAAAGTATAGGAAGACGGGGCTGGAGGGAGGGTAACCAGGACTGCAACAGTGAATACACTCGAACATCTACATTTATGGTAACGGTACACAACTGTTCTTTGTTCTTCGTGTTTCACTATTGCAGTCATCAGACTTGGGTTGATTCCCAAAGCTGAGGAAGGGTAAAGGCAGTCAAGACGTAGTAGGGCTGGCTAGCAGGCCTTGTAAGACTGTTGTGGCAAATCCAGCTCTGGATTTAGAAAAGATAGGTAAGTGGTAATGCTTGGTGACAGTGTGTACAGAACTCCAGGTTGCAGCTTCCAGGATGTCCCTGGTAGGGACTCCCCTGAGAAAAGCTGTAGAGATTGAGATAGCCCTAGTGGAATGAGGCCTGATCCCCTGTGTGGTAGTTCTTCCATGGTGTTTGTAGCAGAAATGGATGCAGTGTGCTATCCCATTTAGAAACAGCTTGTTTTGAAATGGCCTTGCCCTCTGCCCCTGTAGCAAAGCTGATTAGCAGCTGGTCAGATTTTCCTGAAAGGTTTAGTCCTGTCAAAGTAGAACCTGAGCTATCTGTGCACGTCCAAAGAGTGCAGGATCCTTCCCCTTTATTCTGAGGATTAGGGAAAAAGGTTGGCGGATGGATGGATTGGTTTAAAGCCACTGGATACCGCCTTGGGCATAAAAGATGGATTAGTCCTGAGGGAAACCCTGTCCACATGGAAGATAATGAAGGGTTCCACAGCCATAAGGGCCTGGTAACTCAGACACTCTTCTTGCTGAAGTGATGGCTAGCAGTAAGGCTTTTTTCCAAGAGAGGAATTTTAATTCTGCTGTAGCAGCAGGTTCAAAAGGGGGAAGCGTGAGCTTCTCTAGTACAAAGTTAAGGTCCCAGGCAGGAGGGGGAGCTCTCCTTGGGGGTCTTAAATTGTTAGCTCCTCTCAGGAACTGTTTGATCAGAGGGTGAGAGAAGAGGGGTGGCTCAGTATTGTAATGAGCTGAGATGGCACAGGCATGAATCTTAACTGATGAGAAGGATAGGCCTTTGTGGAGCAGCTCTGCTAGGTAATCTAGGATTTGAGGCAAAGAGGGCATGGCTATGTCCTTCCCTTCAGACTGGCTCCAAGAACAGTATCTATTCCACTTTTCTGAATAGGATGTCCTAGTACTGGGCCTTCTGGCCTCAAGAATAACATCCAGCACCCGTTTGCCGAGGGTTGCTAGTGATGTATTCAGGGAATAAGCCAGACTGCCAGGTTCACGGTTTGCAGCTGAGGATGCAAAATCTGTCCCTCCTGCTGGGACAGCAGAGAGGGGGTCTGATGTAGGTGCCAGGGTGGCACCACTGTCAGACTGCGTATGAGTGGGTACCAGTGCTGGTGAGGCCAGTCTGGTGCAATAAGGATTGTCCTTGGCCTGTCCTGTTTGATCTTGAGGAGTACTTTTGGAAGGAGGGGCACAGGGGGAAAGGCATAGATTGAGAGGTTTTTCCCATGTGAAGGATAGGGCATCCACTTTCCAAGCTTGGCTGTGGGGAATTCTGGTGCAAAATTTGTTTAGTTGATGGTTTTGGAGGGACGCAAAGAGGTCCACCTCTGGTGTCCTCCACCTGTGTATTAGAAGTTTGAATGAGTTTGGTTCCAGTTTCCACTCGTGTGGGTCCATTAGATTTCTGCTTAAGTCATCTGCCAGTGAATTTTGTTTGCCTGGCAGGAACTGAGCTTGCAGGTGCACTTGGTTGCTTGAGGCTGTGTTCCACAGAGCCATGGCTAACCTGCAGAGTGGGTAGGAGTGAGTTCCCCCCTGCTTGTTTATGTACCACATAACTGTGGTGTTGTCTGTCTTTATCAGTTGTTGCCCTGGCAGAATAAGGTATTTGAAGGCTGTCAGTGCATTCTGTACAGCTAACATTTCTTTTTGATTGATATGCAGGTGAATTTGTCCTGGGCTCCATTTGCCTTGAATGCATTTGCCTGCCATGTGACGCCCCCCATGCATAGTCTGATGCATTTGTTGTCAGAGTTTGGACGGCAGGGGGTTGTGAGAAAGGGAGTCCCTTGTTGTAGTTGCAAGCCTCTGCCCACTAAAGGAACTCTGTCCTTAGGGAAGGAATGAATGGAATCAGTATTTCCAGGTCCTGGGAATGTTGACACCAGAGATGTTTTAAGTACCACTGAAGTTTCCTCATATGCAGTCTTGCATATGGAATCAGTAGAATACATGAGGCAGTGAACCCTAGGGCTTGCAGTATTTTTCTTGCAGATAGCTGCGTTTGGGTGGCTAGTAGTTTGAAATAAGTTGTCAAATAAACCTGCTTTTCTGGAGTGAGGAATGCCATCTGGGAAGTTGTGTTCAAGCTTGCTCCCAGGAATACAATCTTTTGGCTGGGTACCAGATGTGATAGTCATTGTGAACTTTTTCCATAGGGGGTTGGCTTACTAAACTCAGTTTTTGAGGAGGGAGCAGTCCATTGTTTAGATCTGTGCATACCCTGAGACTGCAGTCTTTGTGGTCTGCTGCCCCTGGGTTTGGGCTGAGAAGGTCTGGAAGGGACTGGAAAGGACATGTTTTTTAAAGGCCAGTGCCTACTGTATCTAGGTGGCTGTACCTGTAAGAAATCTTTAGCGGTTTGCATGGATTTAGCTTTTTCCTCCATTTTTTTAAGAACGTATTCTGCTTTAGAGCCAAACAAACATTCTTGGTTTAATGGAGCATCAAGTAATTTTGCATTGACATGGTCTGGAAAGATTTGTTCCTTCAGCCAAGCATGCCTTCTCAGAACAGACCCAGTGACAGCAGCCTTGCAAAATGCTTCTAAGGCATCAAAACCATACTGCAAAGTATGTTTACCAACTTGGTTTGCAGAATGCATTATGTCTTGTAAGTCCTTATTTTCTGCACAATCAGGAATCAACAAAATTTTTGTTTAATTAGATCAATAATATGCTGCTGATACTTCAACATGTGAAACTGGCAATTTAAAGCCCTGATGGCAAGAGTTGCAGAGGTATAAACCTTCTTACCCCCTCTGTCTAGAGCCCTAGAATCCCTGTCTGAAGGGGTAGGGTTTTTGGCTGTAGAAGCCTTAATACCTTTAGGTCCCTGGGAAATGGCCTCTGGATCCACAGTGGGATTTTTAAAGAGAAATTTGTGAGAGTCAGATACTCTGTAGTATCTGTCAGGCTTTCTAGAAGCAGGTGGTAAAGTATCAGGGGTAAGACTGGATTCCATGAAGACATCATCTACAATATCCAGGACAGGGGGAATAGCTAAAGGCCTATGTTGAGGCAAGTCTAAAAATTCCCTGAGTCTCTTTTTGGACTGTGGATAGTCCCAGCATTCTCAGCGGAAATGCTCTCTTAGGGTATGCAAGGCTTCACCGAAAGGAAGGTCCTCTGGGGGGGGGCTGAGGGAATTGAATCCTCTGCTTCTGAGTCCTCATAGGTAGATAAGGGTAAGTCCTGGTAATCATAGGGGTCAGAGTCATAAGACTCATGGTCTGAAAAATCAGAAGGAAAATCAATTCTTTGTCTTTTAGAGGGGGAAGGCTGGCTTCCCCTAATTAAAGTAATAAGGTCTTCAGCCATTCTAAGCATTTGTTTCTGTGGCATGGGAGCTTGAGAATGTGCTTTGATCGTCGGTTTCCTCGGCATAGTCCGAGCTCTGGGCCTGAGAAATTCTGTAGATTTAGTCATTAACGAAGTAGTCTGTTTGATATGAACATCAGAAGGTCTGAATACACCCTCAGAAGCCAGTGCCTGCACAGCGGCTCCGGACCCATCCAAGGTAGAGACATCCACAGGTTCCATAGTCGAAGAAGCATCTTGCGGCATACCAGAATCTGAATGGGTCTCAGTAGAGGCCTGCGAATCTGTAGAAGCGGGTAACAGGGGCTGCGAAAGCACCTCACTGAGTACCGGCAGACTGGCGACTAGCTTAACGGAAGCGTCGTCAGCAGTTTTGGACCTATGCTGTCTGCGTCATCACCAGTTTTGGACCTATGTGGTCTGTCTCTGTCTTTATCTTTGTATTTTTTCGGAAGATTGGTAGTCGGATGGCTTACCAAAGCCATTTCGGAATACTGAGAACAAGAGCGAAAGAATTTTGAGACAAAAATAGCCCGACAACGAATAGTTCAGGCGTTGAACAAGGCATAAAACCGACAGCAAAGGACATCGTGGTCTGGGCCTAAACAGGTGACCCAGTAAGAATGAAAATCTCTGAGGTATTTGCTTTCCACAGGCAAGACAATTGTTAACTTTTTCTGACATCGGTTAGAGCAAGAAAAAAGGATCCCCAACTGGTTACTTAGCTTTAGAAGACTTCAGGTTTGAAACTCAAAAAACGAAAATTTCAGGTAGCTGCCGACAGGCACTTGCGAACTGCTTCTGCTTCGGGCTCCTGCGCGGCAAGAAAAGCTGATGTAATGGCGTCGGCTGCATGTTTTATACTCCTGACGTCATGGATGAGGTGACAGCATCCGACGCATAAATCCCTAGACTCTGGTATTTGGGCTGACTGAGGGCTACCTGCAGGCAGATAACCCAAGTGTGATGACTGCAACAGTGAAACACGAAGAACATCAGCATAAATCAGTGCTTCGGATGAGATGTTAAACCAAGGTTTAATGTGCTTGACTTGGCAGAGGCTCAGATGGCTGTAAAAGAATAAAATAAAATAGAATTTTAATGTTTAAAAAGTTACAATTGAACTAATGACTACGGACATGTTGATTGACAGTAATTAATTGTTAACCAGCTGATGCTGTAATTAAGTATTTAAATGATGATCTGTGTAGTACAATTTTATTCAGTCCTTGAGAAAGCCTGGCAGAGGCCGGGTGAAAGCGCTTGGTTTTATGTACTTGTTGGTTATAAGATATTAAATCTGTTTGGATTTTACTTGGCTCCGAGTCCTATGGCTTTTGGATATTTTCCAGTTATTGGCTGTAAAAGATCCCATAGCACTTATCAAAAAGAGTAGGGGGAAATTCCCCAATGCCCTGACAAATTTCTACTCGCATTATAAATACCACCTTGGGACTCCCCTAAAAAGAGGCTCCTTGCCTAGTGAAACTAACTCAAGTCAACAAAGAATAAATAAATTCAAGCTGGCAAAGGTTAGTGAACGCATATGATGAATATTATACAGCATCACACTTATAAACTGCATCATATGCTAGTTTACACAGACTTTTTTAGGTATGGACGGGTCACAACATGGCTGGAGGGGGGCTAGAAAGGAGGGGAATAATCAAGATCAGAAAAGAGTCTCTCTAAACTGCAGTAGAAAGGACTGAACGAGAAGATGCAAAACAATGTCTCACCTTCTTTAGATTTTAAAGATTATATTTTTAGGATACAACATGGCACTTGCAGTCAAGACAGCTGAGTGATGGCAGATTTCTGGAGTATGCTGGCTGAATTTCACTTACTTGGCATAATATTTTTCAGGTAACACTTGCGCTGGCATCACATTCTGCAGTTCGGCAATGCTCTTTTTCAATCACGCAAAAAGTATAAATGAACAATGTGCTCCTTGTAGGTAATCACTGCAAATGGAGAACTTTTCCCGTGTCCCTAAAATACAGCAACTTTGGAGCTGATTATAAAATATAAGGGGTGCAGCAGACGCAGCCAACTGCGTGCAAGAGATAAGGAATGCTCAAGCTATGTTTAACTGACTCGTGTTTCGTTCCTACATGTCTGTGGATGTGGTAAAGGTAATCGATTATCTGCGACTTCCTACTACCACCTTCAGTGGCTTGCATGGTCACATTAACTAGGATGGAACTACAGAGCTCAGAGTCAGCACTGTTTGCAGACAGATGTCCATCACTAATAAAACTGTGCAGCCTGATATCACAAACCCAATGCATATAATCCAAATTTTCTTGTACTAGTAGTTTAATTAGTCCATGCCTGTAAATGATTCATTTTTTATCTATTCTCCACTGGTACACTGGGCTGCTTGAATGTTTCTTGAAATGTTAAAAGATTAGAATATGACTGAAAAGAAAAGAAAAAAAAAGAAGATCTTAACCTTGTACTTCGGATTTTACTTTCCAGCCATTTTCTAATTGTAACTGCTACTTTAGTCTGTCGCTCCCATTGGCATGTTTGAAAAAAATGACCAGTTAAACAAGCAGATACATTTACAAATGCCACTCGTTTAACCTTGGGGATTGGCATGATGGTTAAGGTGTTTACCTCACAAACACAAAGTACAGGGTTTAATTCTCACCTTTGAAAGAAAACTGACTAGGCTTAAAATGGCCTGCAAGGCCAGCTTACTGATGATTCTTGCATATTGTTAGCAGCAGTCCCATAAAACAACTGTCTCAGATGTACAGAAATCTCCTAAAACATGTCTACTAATCTTGTTCCCCAATTCAGGCACCCATACTCTTAGCAACAACATGTAGCTGCAGCTAAATACAAGGAAAATGGTTGTCCTTTTCTCCAAAAAGGACAGGAACTCAGGATAAACAGCTTGCGACAAGAGCAACAGCAATTTTCACAGAGCAACCTGCAGGGTCTTTAAGCATCACATTCAGAATGTCAATGAAGAAGTCATTACTAGAATGGAAGAAAAACAAACCGTTAAAATGCCAAGCGTTTGGGGAATACAGAAAAACAATTCTTTTGTACAGGAGCAAAGGAGTCTTCAATACCATGACAGCCCTTTGGTCCCTAACCAACAATCTTCTACTGAACAGAGAAAAAGGCAATATCAGAGGAGCTCTATTTGCAGATCTCACAAAAGCAGACATCTATCATGCAATAAAGAGCTATTTTAACCCTTGACCGTCCTGTTTCTTCCTCTGCAGAGAGGACTTGATTTATTTTTGCCAAGTTTTGCTAAGTTAGCTGCGCCTATCATCCAGCATTCTGGACAGATAACCTTATTCCTAATCACAAAATCACTTCATCTCACAGACTACTCATCTCACAGACTACTCATTTCTTCTCAACTAACTTGCAGAAACTGGCATTAATTCAGATACTTCACTCTGGTTTAAAAACTTCCTGAAGGACACTTCAAAAACAAAATACAGTCATACCTCTTTGATGCAGCTGTCCTAAGCAAAGGAGTGCCAAACGGGTCCATCCTTGGCCCAGTGCTATTCTCCATCTTTATCAACAAACTCCCAAGTACCACTTATCTTACTGGCAAATGACATGGTCATCTACAGGTGCAGTCATTCACACTGACACAATTCAGTCCCAACTTCAGCCAGACCTACTGATGGTTAGTTAATCACAAATGAACACCCAACCCCTCTAAAACAAAAACATGCTGTCTGTAGCTCCTCAAAGTCTTCCCAGGCACCTAGCAACATACAGATTACAAAATAACTCCAACATAAAAATAGCTACCTTGTTCTAATATCTGGGTACTTTGCTTGGTCAAACACTTAACTTCCACTCTCACATAAATCAACTCTGTTCTTTTCTGGGCTAAAAAAAATAACTCCTTACCTATCTCCCCAGGCCAGAACAGCCAAAGACAGCCTCCAAAAAAAATTCCACCACTCTATAAATCATCGCTAACACTATTTGCCACTTTATCCGTAACCCCCCCCCCCCAAACACTTCTGTTTCACCCTTGAAGCTGAATGGCTACGTATAAAACAGAGAGATGATCTACTACTACGAGCTCAGCTCTATAAACTACTGTACTTCAAAATATTCTTACTGTCTTGCAGCCCAGCTTCCTGAAAAAGCCTCCTTAAAATGCAACCTACGATAATACTCACAAACTACTCCTGCATTCACAACTCCAAGAAGTAACCATCATTGTGCAGAGGATGCTTGTAGTAACCATCATTGTGCAGAGGATGCTTGTAGCAACCATAATTGTGCATTGATGCTTGTGTCAACCATCATTGTGCAGAGGATGCTTCTAGTAACCATCATTGTGCAGAGGATGCTTCTAGTAACCATTATTGTGCAGAGGATGCTTGTAGCAAAGATCATTGTGCAGAGGATGCTTCTAGCAACCATCATTGTGCAGAGGATGCTTCTAGTAACCCTCATTGTGCAGTGGATGCTTCTAGTAACCCTCATTGTGCAGTGGATGCTTGTAGCAACCATCATTGTGCAGAGGATGCTTCTAGTAACAATCATTGTGCAGAGGATGCTTCTAGTAACCATCATTGTGCAGAGGATGCTTGTAGTAACCATCATTGTGCAGAGAATGTTTCTAGTAACCATCACTGTGCAGAAGATGCTTGTAGCAACAATCATTGTGCAGAGGATGCTTGTAGTAAACATCATTGTGCAGAAGATGCTTGTAGCATCATTGTGCAGGGGATGCTTGTATTAAACATCATTGTGCAGAGGATGCTTGTATTAAACATCATTGTGCAGAAGATGCTTGTAGTAAACATCATTATGCAGAGGATGCATCATTGTGCAGAGGATGCTTGTAGTAACCATCATTGTGCAGAGGATGCTTCTAGTAAACATCATTGTGCAGAGGATGCTTGTAGTAAACATCATTGTGCAGAGGATGCTTGTAGTAAACATCATTGTGCAGAGGATGCTTCTAGTAACCATCATTGTGCAGAGGTTGCTTTGTCTTTTGTTGCTCTTTCAGTTTTGCAATCTCTCCCCCGATGTGTAAATAAATCAACTCACACTCCCAAGTTCAGAATGAAAAAGCACCTCTTCAAACAAGCCCAGTGCACTTGTTTCCCCAGGGCCCATGGCACATTACCACGTCACCACCACTTTCTAATTCCCCATCTTCTCTCCCTCCTTGCTTTGGCATTTCAATTACTTTTGGACTGTATTGCAAATGGTATAAATAATGGTCTTTTAACATTTTTTTGAAAGTCTTTAACTGCAGCATTATATTATTTCACTACTGTGTTTTCTTAGTCTTGATCTGATGACAATGTAAAAAGAGTTTTCAATGACTAAATAATCTGTTTTACCTTGACTGTTTTGTATACTGTGATATTTTTTTCACTTGGGCTATGCCACCAAATGGTCAGTTTTTATCACTTCAATACCCAGGTAAAACATTAAAAATAAAAATAAATAAAATAAAATAAACAAGCCCCCAGAACCAAATTATTCTAACTGCAATGTTACAAACCAATACAGAAAGAGCATGCCACACTTCTGTGTTTTTTCTGATATCTAAATTTGAATCAGTGCTGAGATTCTGGTGTCTGGCCTTTCAACTCTGACCACAAAAATATGACTTTTTGAATGTTGACTTTTCACACAAAACCTGAATGCTATCAGTGATTCACAAAAAGCAACATGGAATTCCAAGTCACATGCACGGCTCAACACTCCACACCAAGAAATATGGGTGTAAAATTCAGTTCATGTGTACAAAATGCATGACAAATAGCAGTATGTAGTTAGGGTGCAGCGGTTAGTGTTGCCGCCTCACGGCAAGAGGTTCTCCGGTTCAATCCTCAGCTGGGGTGCCTTCTGTGCGGAGTCTGCATGTCCTCCCTGTGGTCGCGTGGGTTTCCTCCCACATCCCAAAGACCTCCCTGTGGTCACGTGGGTTTCCTCCGGGTGCTCCTGTTTCCTCCCACATCCCAAAGACATGCTGTAGGTGGATTGGACACTCTAAATTGGCCCTAGATGTGAGTGCGTGCATGTGTGTGCCTTCTGTGGAAGGTTGGGCGCCGGGCTGGCAACTCGATACCATAGAAACTCCACTGCCATTCATGAGCGGACAGGTAATCCACTGTGGCGACCCCTAACCGGGAAAAGCTGGAAAAAAAAGAAGAAGTTACTGTAGCAACCATGCACTGCTATACTATGTTTCAGAGGTCAAGTGTTTGTGAATTTTTATGTTTACCAGGCCATGTGCAAAGCTTGCCAGGAACTCACATCCCAGTGTAGCTTCTCAGGAGTTCACACTCCCACCATGACTTCAGGGCAAAGTCAAGTGACTGAAGCAACAACACTGAGTGATGGAAAGCTGTGTTTGTAAGTTATATCGTGACTTAGCATGCCTCATCTTACAATCTAATTAATTATTCATGAGGCTCTACCTGGAGAAGTGCTGGAAAGCTGTACTTGTAAGTTATATTGTGACTTAGCATGCCTCATCATACAATCTAATTAATTATTCATGAGGCTCTACCTGGAGCCACCTTTATGAAAAAGTATTACAGCTCAGAGAAAGTTGTCACCAAGCTGCAAGGCTGAGTTTCTGAACTGGGAATTACTGGTTCTTAACTGCTCAGTGGCATAAACGTCTTTACTTCATCTGTTTTTCAGTATCTTGATTCCTTATGTGTCACAAAAAAAATGATTAGACCCCCCCCCCCAAAAAAAAAACAACAGTTCCTGATAAAATAATAACTTGTCTTGTGTGCTTGCTTCAGACATATTTCTTTAAATACTAATGTGCCCGTACCGGGGGAACACAGAGGATGTGATACATCCCAGCCGTGTGTTTATTTGAGACTGCAGTCTACAGACAAACAGCAACTCTGTAGTGTTCAGACTATACAAGAAGCAATACTGAAATCCAAAACAGGCTGTTCAACTGTATGCACACATAACGATACGAAAGAACCGTTTTAATATGCATGCATACACCTAAACACACACACACATTTTACATATATATGTACATGTCTATCTTTTTTCATTTAAAACTTTGGTGTCATGAAGCGTCTTTTACAATTGCTTGGCACACACATGCATTCAACATAAGAGCAGCTTAAACCAACTAACAAAACAGAGAAACTGGCTTGGGCTGCTATCATAATATACAACCATCTCCTTCAGAAATGCATGTACCCGATCCATGTCATGAACTTAGTCACACACATACCACACTTTACAAAACACAACGGTATACATCAAAACAGTACCAGAGAAAAAAAGTC